>NC_047144.1:3226080-3296765 GCF_009829125.3 Periophthalmus magnuspinnatus | reverse complement strand
GGGAGAGAGGGAGGAAAGGATGGAGGGGGGGAGGGGTAAGTATGTGGTGAGAGAGAGGGGGAGAGAGGGGCAGGTTTGTGGGGTTAAATCTCTCAGGGTTATTTGGGTTGAGGACTTGGAGTGATCTCGCTAATTTGCTTTGCCGTGTCGTTAGAATCTTAATACAAAGTTTTGACATGGTTTAAAAGAAAGTTACACAGTTTAACTTTTCCAAGAGCAGTCTGTCCCCCTGTCTCCATGGAGATTCTACTGATTTGCCTGGAATGTTCCACAATATGCCATTAAACCTGTCTAATTTCCATTTGTTCAATTACACGTGTTAGTTGTCCAAGTCCTAATGGAGATTTGGTTTAGTCCTGGTTTAGTCCTGGTTTAGTCCTCGTCTAGTCCTGGTTTAGTCCTGGTTTAGTCCTCGTCTAGTCCTGGTTTAGTCCTGGTTTAGTCCTCTTCTAGTCCTGGTTTAGTCCTGGTTTAGTCCTCTTCTAGTCCTGGTTTAGTCCTGGTTTAATCCTGGTTTAATCCTGGTTTAGTCCTGGTTTAGTCCCGGGTTAGTCCCGATTTAGTCCCGGTTTAGCCCCGGTTTAGTCCCGGTTTAGTCCCGGTTTAGACCCGGTTTAGCCCCGGTTTAGTCCTGGTTTAGTCCCGGTTTAGTCCCGGTTTAGTCCCGGTTTAGTCCCGGTTTAGTCCCGGTTTAGTCCTGGTTTAGTCTACTTTTGGTGTAGTTGTGGGTTTAGTCCCAGTTTTGATGTGCTGATTGTGCATGTGTCAGAAAAGTTACACAGTGCAGCTTTAAGACAGAGACTAAATCAAGAATCACAATTTAACAACAAGAACTAAACCAGGTCTAAACCAGGATTGACTGAATACGAACTGAACCAGGACTATTTTAGGACTAAACCCGACCCAGGATCGACTTGTATCTGATTTTTGATTCTTTTGATCATATTTTCTGAATGAGTTTTAAATGTTTTGTTTTTTTTAAATATCTGTGTTTCAGGAGGAGATGAACCGAGGGAAACCGAACTGGGAGCATCTGAGTGAAGACCTGCACGTCCTCATCACTGTAGAAGACACTCACAACCGAGCCAAGATCAAACTGCAGAGGGCCATCACCGAGGTCAAGAAGCTACTGGTGCCCGCGGTAAGTACTACGAATACTACTGCAGATACTACTACAAATACTACTACATCTGAGCCAAGGGTGTGCGGGTGAGTCTGGGGCTGTGGTGTGTTTGTCCTGGTTTGTTACAGTGACTTTATGAAAACATTGTTAAGTTGATGTGGCTCTTTTTGGTCTGGAGTTTTCCTCCAGACCTCCTCCTCTCCTCTCTCTGCTCCTTCTTTCTCTCTCTCTCCTCTCTCTGCTCCTTCTTTCTCTCTCTCTCCTCTCTCTGCTCCTTCTTTCTCTCTCTTCTCTCCTCTGCTCCTTCTTTCCCTCTCTCTTCTCTCTCTGCTCCTTCTTTCTCTCTCTCTCTCTCTCTCTCTCCTCTGCTCCTTCTTTCTCTCTCTCTTCTCTCCGTTCTCTGGTCTTTCCTGTGGTGGTCTCTCCTCTTTTGTCCCTCTCTCCTCTCCCTCTCTTCTCTCCATTCTCTGGTCTTTCCTGTGGTGGTCTCTCCTCTTTTCTCTCTCTCTCTCTCTCTGTCTTCTCTCCATTCTCTGGTCTTTCCTGTGGTGGTCTCTCTCTCTCTCTTCTCTCCGTTCTCTGGTCTTTCCTGTGGTGGTCTCTCTCTCTCTCTTCTCTCCGTTCTCTGGTCTTTCCTGTGGTGGTCTCTCCCTCTCTTCTCTCCGTTCTCTGGTCTTTCCTGTGGTGGTCTCTCCTCTTTTGTCCCTCTCTCTCTTCTCTCCGTTCTCTGGTCTTTCCTGTGGTGGTCTCTCCTCTTTTGTCCCTCTCTCTTCTCTCCGTTCTCTGGTCTTTCCTGTGGTGGTCTCTCCTCTTTTGTCCCTCTCTCTCTCTCTTCTCTCCGTTCTCTGGTCTTTCCTGTGGTGGTCTCTCCTCTTTTGTCCCTCTCTCTCTCTTCTTCTCTCCGTTCTCTGGTCTTTCCTGTGGTGGTCTCTCCTCTTTTGTCCCTCTCTCTCTTCTCTCCGTTCTCTGGTCTTTCCTGTGGTGGTCTCTCCTCTTTTGTCCCTCTCTCTCTCTCTTCTCTCCGTTCTCTGGTCTTTCCTGTGGTGGTCTCTCCTCTTTTGTCCCTCTCTCTCTCTTCTTCTCTCCGTTCTCTGGTCTTTCCTGTGGTGGTCTCTCCTCTTTTGTCCCTCTCTCTCTCTTCTTCTCTCCGTTCTCTGGTCTTTCCTGTGGTGGTCTCTCCTCTTTTGTCCCTCTCTCTCTCTTCTTCTCTCCGTTCTCTGGTCTTTCCTGTGGTGGTCTCTCCTCTTTTGTCCCTCTCTCTCTGTCTTCTCTCCGTTCTCTGGTCTTTCCTGTGGTGGTCTCTCCTCTTTTGTCCCTCTCTCTCTCTCTCTCTCTTCTCTCCGTTCTCTGGTCTTTCCTGTGGTGGTCTCTCCTCTTTTGTCCCTCTCTCTCTGTCTTCTCTCCGTTCTCTGGTCTTTCCTGTGGTGGTCTCTCCTCTTTTGTCCCTCTCTCTCTCTTCTCTCCGTTCTCTGGTCTTTCCTGTGGTGGTCTCTCCTCTTTTGTCCCTCTCTCTCTTCTCTCCGTTCTCTGGTCTTTCCTGTGGTGGTCTCTCCTCTTTTGTCCCTCTCTCTCTCTCTTCTCTCCGTTCTCTGGTCTTTCCTGTGGTGGTCTCTCCTCTTTTGTCCCTCTCTCTCTCTCTTCTCTCCGTTCTCTGGTCTTTCCTGTGGTGGTCTCTCCTCTTTTGTCCCTCTCTCTCTCTTCTTCTCTCCGTTCTCTGGTCTTTCCTGTGGTGGTCTCTCCTCTTTTGTCCCTCTCTCTCTTCTTCTCTCCGTTCTCTGGTCTTTCCTGTGGTGGTCTCTCCTCTTTTGTCCCTCTCTCTCTCTTCTTCTCTCCGTTCTCTGGTCTTTCCTGTGGTGGTCTCTCCTCTTTTGTCCCTCTCTCTCTTCTTCTCTCCGTTCTCTGGTCTTTCCTGTGGTGGTCTCTCCTCTTTTGTCCCTCTCTCTCTCTTCTTCTCTCCGTTCTCTGGTCTTTCCTGTGGTGGTCTCTCCTCTTTTGTCCCTCTCTCTCTCTCTTCTCTCCGTTCTCTGGTCTTTCCTGTGGTGGTCTCTCCTCTTTTGTCCCTCTCTCTCTCTCTTCTCTCCGTTCTCTGGTCTTTCCTGTGGTGGTCTCTCCTCTTTTGTCCCTCTCTCTCTCTCTTCTCTCCGTTCTCTGGTCTTTCCTGTGGTGGTCTCTCCTCTTTTGTCCCTCTCTCTCTTCTCTCCGTTCTCTGGTCTTTCCTGTGGTGGTCTCTCCTCTTTTGTCCCTCTCTCTTCTCTCCGTTCTCTGGTCTTTCCTGTGGTGGTCTCTCCTCTTTTGTCCCTCTCTCTCTCTCTTCTCTCCGTTCTCTGGTCTTTCCTGTGGTGGTCTCTCCTCTTTTGTCCCTCTCTCTCTCTTCTTCTCTCCGTTCTCTGGTCTTTCCTGTGGTGGTCTCTCCTCTTTTGTCCCTCTCTCTCTTCTCTCCGTTCTCTGGTCTTTCTTGTGGTGGTCTCTCCTCTTTTGTCCCTCTCTCTTCTCTCCGTTCTCTGGTCTTTCCTGTGGTGGTCTCTCCTCTTTTGTCCCTCTCTCTCTCTCTTCTCTCCGTTCTCTGGTCTTTCCTGTGGTGGTCTCTCCTCTTTTGTCCCTCTCTCTCTCTTCTTCTCTCCGTTCTCTGGTCTTTCCTGTGGTGGTCTCTCCTCTTTTGTCCCTCTCTCTCTCTTCTTCTCTCCGTTCTCTGGTCTTTCCTGTGGTGGTCTCTCCTCTTTTGTCCCTCTCTCTCTCTTCTTCTCTCCGTTCTCTGGTCTTTCCTGTGGTGGTCTCTCCTCTTTTGTCCCTCTCTCTCTGTCTTCTCTCCGTTCTCTGGTCTTTCCTGTGGTGGTCTCTCCTCTTTTGTCCCTCTCTCTCTCTCTCTTCTCTCCGTTCTCTGGTCTTTCCTGTGGTGGTCTCTCCTCTTTTGTCCCTCTCTCTCTGTCTTCTCTCCGTTCTCTGGTCTTTCCTGTGGTGGTCTCTCCTCTTTTGTCCCTCTCTCTCTCTTCTCTCCGTTCTCTGGTCTTTCCTGTGGTGGTCTCTCCTCTTTTGTCCCTCTCTCTCTTCTCTCCGTTCTCTGGTCTTTCCTGTGGTGGTCTCTCCTCTTTTGTCCCTCTCTCTCTCTCTTCTCTCCGTTCTCTGGTCTTTCCTGTGGTGGTCTCTCCTCTTTTGTCCCTCTCTCTCTCTCTCTTCTCTCCGTTCTCTGGTCTTTCCTGTGGTGGTCTCTCCTCTTTTGTCCCTCTCTCTCTCTTCTTCTCTCCGTTCTCTGGTCTTTCCTGTGGTGGGCTCTCCTCTTTTGTCCCTCTCTCTCTTCTTCTCTCCGTTCTCTGGTCTTTCCTGTGGTGGTCTCTCCTCTTTTGTCCCTCTCTCTCTCTTCTTCTCTCCGTTCTCTGGTCTTTCCTGTGGTGGTCTCTCCTCTTTTGTCCCTCTCTCTCTCTTCTCTCCGTTCTCTGGTCTTTCCTGTGGTGGTCTCTCCTCTTTTGTCCCTCTCTCTCTCTCTTCTCTCCGTTCTCTGGTCTTTCCTGTGGTGGTCTCTCCTCTTTTGTCCCTCTCTCTCTCTTCTTCTCTCCGTTCTCTGGTCTTTCCTGTGGTGGTCTCTCCTCTTTTGTCCCTCTCTCTCTCTTCACTCCGTTCTCTGGTCTTTCCTGTGGTGGTCTCTCCTCTTTTGTCCCTCTCTCTCTCTCTTCTCTCCGTTCTCTGGTCTTTCCTGTGGTGGTCTCTCCTCTTTTGTCCCTCTCTCTCTCTCTTCTCTCCGTTCTCTGGTCTTTCCTGTGGTGGTCTCTCCTCTTTTGTCCCTCTCTCTCTCTCTTCTCTCCGTTCTCTGGTCTTTCCTGTGGTGGTCTCTCCTCTTTTGTCCCTCGCTTTAGGGTAATTAGTTGCGGGGTATAAAGACTCTCCATGGTGACGCTGCTTTGAAAAGGGCTCAGGATGAATGGAGGGTCTGTTCTCTCTCTCTCTCTCTCACCCCTCCTCTCTCTCTCCTCCCTCTCTCTTCTATCACTGCCCCCTCCTCTCGCTCTCTCTTTCCCTCTAACTCCATCCTCCTCCATGCTCTCCCCCTTTCTTCTCTCTCCCTCAGTCATTTCCTTTCCCTCCTGTCCCTCCATCTCACACCCCTCCTTCATCTCTTCATCTCCTCTCTCCTTCCTTTCCTTGTCTGTCTCTCCTCCCTCTGTTTTTCTCCCCTTCCTCACCCTCTTTCTCTCCTCTCTCCTCCGTTTCTTTCTCCCTACATCCCATTCCCACTCTCTGTCGCCTCCTCTTCCTCATGTCTCTCTTCCTCTCTCCTCCTCCTCCTCCTCTCCCCCTCTCTCTTCTTTCTCTCCTCTCTCTCTCTCTCTGCTACAGTATTCTGGTCTTTTTGTTCCTTCACAAATGCAGAGGGGGGACACAGGGACATTTCTCACATTCTGTTCAGCCTCCTCCCGACCCCAAAGAGTCCCACTCAAAACCGGTTACAATCCGGGCCCAAAGAGTCCCACTCAAAACCAGTTAGAATCCAGGCCCGGGACAGGCTCGGCTTTGTAAACACTGATGTCATCCCACCACCGCCCCTCCAAATCTGGGAAAGAGAAAGTCCTGGTTTAGTCCTGGTTTAGTCTTGATTTAGTCCCGAATCAGTCCTGGTTTAGTCCTGGTTTAGTCCTGGTTTAGTCTTGATTTAGTCCTGGTTTAGTCCTGGTTTAAGATTAGTTTAGACCTAGCTTGTGTGTGGTTTAGCATTGAGTTAGTCCTGATTTAGTCCTGGTTTAGTCTTGATTTAGTCCCGAATCAGTCCTGGTTTAGTCCTAATTTAGTCCAAGTTTAGTCTTGATTTAAAATTAATTTAGTCCTAGCTTGGTTCTGGTTTAATATTGAGTTAGTCCTGGTTTAGTCCCAGTTCAGTCCTTGTATAGTCTTTGTTTAGTCTTTGTTTAAGCCTAGTTTAGTCCTGGTTTAGTCCTCACTCGGTCCTGGTTTAGTCCTGCTTCAGTCCTGGTTCAGTATTGAGTCCTGGTTTATTCCTGATGTAGTCCTCGTTTAATCCCAGTTTAGTCCTAGTCTACTCCTGGTTTAGTCCTAGTTTAGCCCTGGCTTAGTCTTGATTTAGTCCTGGTTTAGTCCTGGTTTAGTCCTGATTTTGTCTTGACTTAGTCCTAGTTTAGTCCTGGTTTAATTCTGATTTAGTCCCGGTTCAGTCCTTGTATAGTCTTTGTTTAGTCTTTGTTTAAGCCTAGTTTAGTCCTGTTTTAGTCCTCACTCGGCCTTGGTTTAGTCCTGATTCAGTCCTGGTTCAGTATTGAGTCCTGGTTTATTCCTGATGTAGTCCTTGTTTAGTTCTTGTATAGACCCCAGTTTAGACTTTTCCCTTGTTTGGACCAGGTTTAGTTCTGTTTTGAGCCCTATTTTGTCCTGATATAGACTTACTCCCTCGTTTAGTCAGGGTTTAGTATTAATTTAGTCCTGGTTTAGTCCTGATGTAGTCCTGTTTCAGTCCTGGTTTAGTTCCAGTCAATCTTTACAAAACCTCATAATAAAACTTCCCAGACGTTTAAAAATGTCCCGGTGAGGTTTAAATCAGAGCAGGGACCATATTTCTGTCCCAGTTTGACTCTGGGACAAAGAAGAGAGAGAAAGGAACCACGGGAGGCACCAGTCTCAAGCACACGAGCTAACGGCTAACGCTACGTAAGCTAACCAACAGAAAATCTAGCTAAAAATACACTCAAATACACATGATGTAACTGCTAAAGCTACGTAAGCTAACCAACAGAAAACCAGCTGCAAATACACTCAAATTGCACACGAGCTAACATAAGCTTACCAACAGAAAATCAAACTAAAAATACACTCAAATACACATGATGTAACTGCTAAAGCTACGTAAGCTAACCAACAGAAAACCAAACTAAAAATACACTCAAATACACAGGAGCTAACAGTTAAAGCTACGCCAGCTAACCAACAGAAAACCAACTAAAAATACACTCAAATACTCGTAATGTAATGGCTAAAGCTACGTAAGCTAACCGACAGAAAACAAAACTAAAAATATACTGAATTACACACGATGTAACTGCTAAAGCTACGTAAGCTAATCAAAAGAAAATCAAACTAAAAATACACTCAAATACACATGAGCTAACGGCTAAAGGTACGTGAGCTAACTAACAGAAAACCAGGTCTTATTGCTTTGCCTGGAATGTTCCGCAGTATGGCATTCAAAAAAAAAAAAAGAGAAACGGGTCACAAAATCAGCCCACTCAAAGTAACAAATGAGTAAGTGTTTTTCAGGGCATTTTTTGAGGGATAAAAACACGTTAAATTGAATAAATCTATAGTGCGGAACATTTTAGGCAAAGCAATGACATTTCCGCAGAGACAAGCAGGTGGAAAAGTTACATAGTACCCTGTAAAGTCCTTTCAATGTCTGAATTATGTTGTTATGTTTTTGTTTCATGCGGATAGGCCCAGTAATTACAGAGATATTATCCATAAACCAGGTCAACAACTCTGCAGTCTGACAGTTACACAGCAAACTCCACCATTCTGATCCACTGATTTGTCCCAGTTTTATTGAAAAAAAATGTCCCAGGTGTCCCTATTTTTCACCAATTTGAACCCCAATAGTAAAATGGGTAATACGTTGTCAAATGTTTTTGTTGAAATACAGAAAAATGTGCCAGAAAATTGCTAGAAGGCCAGAAAGTGCTGTCTGTTGCAATGTTGAAGTCTCTCATGTTATAAACTCATTCACAAGTGAGTGGAGAAATGGCCGAGTGATTAAAAATGTTCTCAGTTTTTATTATTACCAACCGTCCCAACCCGGTGTGGCCCAGTTTTTGATTTTGAAATCTGGTCATCCTAAACTATTAGTTATTACTCATTAAAAATTGACTCCTGTTGTTTTGGTAATGCCATAAAAATGCACTCAAATACACATGAGCTAACGGCTAAAGCTACGTGAGCTAACTAACAGAAAACCAAACTAAAAATGCACTCAAATACACATGAGCTAACGGCTAAAGCTACGTGAGCTAACTAACAGAAAACCAAACTAAAAATGCACTCAAATACACGTGAGCTAACGGCTAAAGCTACGTGAGCTAATTAACAGAAAACCAACTAAAAATACTCAGATACATATGTGCTAACAGCTAAAGCTACGTGAGCTAACCAACAGAAAACCAAACTAAAAATACTCAGATACATATGTGCTAACGGCTAAAGCTACGTGAGCTAACCAACAGAAAATCAAACTAAAGATGCTTCCATCTCTCTGTTTCTTTGACCCAGGGCAGCTGTGACGCAAACCTAGCATTAGCAAACCACTTGTCTCTGTTTGACCTTTGACCTAACCTCCTCTCTTCTTCTTCTTCTGTTCCAGGCCGAGGGAGAGGACAACCTGAAGAAGATGCAGCTGATGGAGCTCGCCATTTTGAACGGGACGTACAGAGACGCCAACATCAAGACACGTAAGAGCAGTTATCTCCCCACTGTTAAAGCTGCACTGTGTCACTTTGCTGGTTGATAGTCTGACACCTTTTGCCTGAAATGTTCCAAGAAATGGCCTAAAATATCTCCATGGAGACAGACAGGTGACTCCGACTCAGTTTTTGTGCGGCAGAAAGATTCATTGCCACAGCACAAAATTCAAGTTGTAAAGTCTGCAGTACTTGTTCTGATATGTCCCTGTGTGTCAGATGCCCTCCCTGTGAGTCAGATGCCCTCCCTGTGTTTTGAAACGCATGGGATTCTTGAATTAGCTTAAAGATTTCAGTCAGATTTCAGTCGTCTCTCTCAAACGTTATCGCTTCTGGACGGGTTTGAAATGTGCCGTCCTGTGAACCGAATCTTTACTTTGAAAACATAAATTGCGCAAATCTAACTTCAAACACAGCGCTGACTTGCTAACATTTATCCGCCGGCCCCTGTCTTATCTGAGCGTTGCCTGTATAATATATTTAAATGCGTGTGGGGGGGTGGGTTGCACAGACAGGGGGCGCTGTACAATAGGCTCTATATGACCCTCTGTGGCTCCTCTGTTTAAGGCTTAAATGTGGCGTTTGTCTCGTCACAATCGTCTTCTGTCCATTGTACAAACGTGTCCCTGCTCCGAGTGTTTGGGAATCTGCAGGAGGGAGGGAGGGAGTTAGGAGAGAGGGAGGAGGAGAGAGAGAGAGAAAGAAAGAGAGAAAGAAAGAAAGAGAGAAAGAAAGAGAGGGATGGAGAGGACACGCCTTATCTGCATTTCTGCTTATGTCGTGTTGAGTGCCTCTAGTTTGACTTCAGAAAGTGTTGCTATCGTTCAACCCCAAAGACGAGTAGTTTAGCAATCACTCGAACCCTCCTCGTGGTTAGAAGTACGAGGCTGTCCAAGACTCCGCCCACCAGCCTATGTCACCCGTGCCCCCACACGGCAATTCTCCATAAATATACAAAAAATAGAATACAAAACAATACACTACAACTTCACAAACCTGATGTGATGTTCAGTGGTTTCGTTAGTGGGATGCAGCTGATTGTTTTGTGATAGTGCTCTGAAGGGGGAGCGACTTAGCGTGGAGAGCAAAGGGAGGTCGGAGTGTCAAAGTGTCAAAAACGAAATTTATAAAACATGTTAATATGTTGTTTCTGGTGATTATAGCATTAAAGAAATCTGATTAATTTCTCTCTTTATCTGCAGCAGCGGCGTTCCCTCTAGCGCCCCCTCAGGCTCCGCGGATCATCACAGGACCCGCCCCCGTCCTGCCCCCCCTCCGAAACCCCGCCCCCGTCACCACGCCCATCATGCCTCTGATTCGTCAGATCCAGAGCTCCGCCCTGGTCCCGGGAGCCAATCCGCACGCGGCTCTGGTGCAGCAGGGCCCTGAGTCTGGGATCATCTACGCGCCGTACGACTACCCGTATACCCTCACGCCGTCCATCCTGGAGTACCCCATCGACTCCAGCGGGGTTCTAGGTAAGAGAGATGGGGGAGGAGCAGGAGCTTACAGAGCCACGGGTGTGTGAGGGGGCTGGGACGGAGGAGCTGGGGTTGAGGGTCGTAGGTGTTAACGAGGGCTGCAAGATTAATCTAACCTACCGTATTTTCCAGAGTATAAGTCGCGTCGGAGTATAAGTCGCGTCGGAGTATAAGTCGCGTCGGAGTATAAGTCGCGTCGGAGTATAAGTCGCGTCGGAGTATAAGTCGCGTCGGAGTATAAGTCGCGCCGGAGTATAAGTCGCGCCGGAGTATAAGTCGCGCCGGAGTATAAGTCGCGCCGGAGTATAAGTCGCGCCGGAGTATAAGTCGCGCCGGAGTATAAGTCGCGCCGGAGTATAAGTCGCGTCGGAGTATAA
This sequence comes from Periophthalmus magnuspinnatus, assembly GCF_009829125.3. Lineage (NCBI taxonomy): Eukaryota > Metazoa > Chordata > Actinopteri > Gobiiformes > Gobiidae > Periophthalmus > Periophthalmus magnuspinnatus. The sequence continues at coordinate 3,286,339 of NC_047144.1, read as the reverse complement.
GTCACACTTGAGTATAAGAGTATAAGTCGCGCCAGCCAAAAAAAACATAATAATGAAGAAAAAAATATACTCGATTTATATATTATGTGAAATATATAAGTCGCACCCCCAGACAAACTATGAAAAAAATACGACTTATAGCCTTTAAAACACGGTAAATATCAGTTTGAACACGCGCAATTAGCAAATTGCATTTTTGAAGTACAATTTCCTTTACAAAACAATAAAATATCTAGACTTACCCTACATTTACACAATGTTAAAGTTAAATATTTTCCCCAAATCGTTTAGCTAAACTGCGCCCCGCCTGATCTGTCTCTTGGCAAAAACGTTGTAGATGTTACCGTGAAAATGGTCAAACCAACTGTCCCTCTGACTGGAACTAGCTAGCTGTTGTTGTGCACAGAGCTAATTTTGTGGATAGCAAGTTAAGTGCATTTAAAACATAACTTAACTTGACATCAGCTTGCTCGTTAGTGCGTTAGCGTGTTAGTGCGTTAGCCGTAATCGCTCTGCTCCCGGCCGTCCGCTCCCAGCCCTTCACACATCATCTGGTACTTTCTCACGTCCCGATGCTCATTTTGGCCTAACAGTCCCCTCTCCCTTTGTCGTTGCAGGTATGGCTTTTCCCACCAAAGGCTAAGGCTAAAGCTAAGGCTAAGCTAAGGCTAAGCTAAGGCTAAACTGAGGCTAAGCTAAGGCTAGCACACACGGACTGCCTTCTGTTTACTGTCCTCCTCAGTCTGAACCACTCCTTCTCCGTTTTAGCTCTTTGTTTCCGCACATTTTGTACTAGCGCATCTGAGACTAGCGTTTGGTGTGATGACCGCTACATTTTTAACGTTTTTAGCTTCTTTCCGCTTCGATTTTAACGCAGTTGTAGTGAAGTCTTAGATTAAATGTTAATAATTGTTTTTGTAGATTGCTTATTTTGATCACAGAGCTAAACTAGAGTGACTTAAAGCTAAACTAGTGAAGCGTAGGCTAATTGTATAAGTAACTTTTTAAAGAGATAAGGACCACAGAATTATGAGATTTTATATATATTTTTATTTTATTTTATTTTACTTTATTTTAAATATTTTTTACATGATTCCTGGGAAAATTCTGGATGTAAACTTGGGCACATTTTGGTGCAAGTTCCAGTGTCAGATTAAAACATAAAGCACTGAAATGTCTTAAAGTGACGGTAGCTCAGTTGGTACAGATGTTTGCCTGTTATCCAAAAGGTTTTAGGTTCAATAACCGTTAGTATAGGCTTAAGCACCACACTATGTTTTCTTTTACCTATGCTATTTCCATCCTGTATATGTAATAAGGCCTACGGAGCAGAAAAGTGCCACAATTCAGAAATAACTTTAACTTTAAATAAGTCCAGAAATACATAACCCTTGAAGTGCATATGACAGGCCAGGCTGTAATTTCTCTAAAACATCGTTAACGTCGTTAGATTTAAGACGTGACAGCAGATGTGACATACGTAGAGGTAATTACATAACAGTTACCTAGCAAACATAATGTAAACGAGAGCCAAAACGTGTCTAAATTACACAATAGTTATAATTACACCTTTATTTTGTTAAATTAAGGTTTAAACTGTCAGAATAATGCTTTGCCCGTAAATTATCTCTGCATTTTGGATTCACTTTACATTGGAAAACTACTGTCGGACTGGCGTTTTGCTCGTAACCCTTTAGCGTCGGATGCTATCGTTGCCAACAGACTCGCGGTTGCGGACTTTCCATCGCCGTAACTCCGCGATCGATTGTGCTTCGTGTAAATTCAAACGGCGTCTCAAAGCGGAGGCACGGGGCTCTTTAAATATGTCACTGTCATTACGGTCATGTGCTTATGATGTCACTCAAAGATGACCAATCGGAGCGCAGGAGCCGGCGGGGATTTTCACAGTCAGTTATCAAAGGAAAAATACGGATGGAGATGTAAAATAGAGGTAGTTGTGTGAAAAAAATGCAGTACATCCTGATACTTTAACGTGATTTTTAATGTTTTTTTTATTTTAATTTTAATTTTTTTAAATGTTTTTAAATTTAATTTTAATGTTTTTTTATTTTAATGTGCTCAGTCCTTAAAAGGTTAAAATGTTCGTTTTAACCCACGCTACATGATCCTGGTGTTTTTATTCCGCTATTGTGTCCGCAACTCAGGACATGAACTTTAATAAGACACAAATCATGCGTCTTCTTTCCCTGAGGTCGCTCCCGTTAGCGTTAGCAACAGGTTTTTGATTGACAGCGTTGCTAAGTGCGGGAACCTTCAACAGCCTCGCTCCGGATTGGCTCTTTGGTTGCTATGATACTCACAGTCGGAAGTCCTAAAATGAAACTTGCCCCTTTAACCGCTCTGGCCTCCATGAGCTTCATTTGACCGGAGCCGAACGCTACGGGTGACGTCACTACTCGCTTGGACCACTTCTTTATACAGTCTATGTTTAGAACTCAGCGCTACTTCCTGTATTTTTGTACTTTTTTTGGCCTTCACGCACTGCCACTTCGCTGATTTAAAACTACGATAGACGTTAAACCAAGTCAGAATTAGAAAAATACATGAACCTGTCAAATGCACTTAAGAGTTGGCGCCGTTTCCTCCGTATTCTCGCTCATGTCTGGACACTGTAGCTTGCACCACCTCCTCAGTCTTACCACACTGTCCACTCCTGGTTTTTATTGTTGATTTTTTGGGGGCTAAAGTTCTTCTGTATCTCCTCTGTTTCATAAATAACTGTTTATGTTTTTTTGTTTTGGCGGTGTTAGCAGGAGCCGTTAGCGCTAAAGTCCGACGTCAGGAGAAGAGAACGCACCCGTACCAAAGGGTCACGGAGAGAGGTCAGTTAGCTTCTGCGCTATGTGTGAAACGTGCATGCTAATTCTACAGGAACACGAGTGTTTACGGGCCAACGAGAGACGCGGGGGGAGGGGAGACGGGCGGACATTTTGAGAGAGGGTTAATCAAACTTATCGTAAGACTTTGTGGCGAAGTTTGGCTGTTTACGAGTTCGGCGTTGGGCTGAGCGATCAATCAAAATAAGAAGAGAAAAGCTGTTCTATTAAAAAAATGTATTTGTTCACTAAAATATGTTATCAATTAAATTTTTTTTATTAATTTACTATTTTAAATTAATTAACTTAAATGTGCTTAGTGAATTTGTAAATTATATTGAAATTATACAATTAATTTTGAGTCAATATTTTATTTCTTGACTGTTGGTTTCACGTGAAAATTATTATTATACCACTTTATTTTTTTATTATTCTGAAATATAAAAATTTAAACATTGATTTAACCGAATTTAGTTTAAAGGGACCGTATTTCCTCATCACAAACAGACCTGGAGTTGTGTTTTGTTTCATTCTCACATGTTTAACACCAAAACGCTGCATATTTAGGTTCTTCTCTCAAACTGAAAACACTCTGTTCCACCTTGTGATGTCATCATGTGGTGATACAGGAAGTGCTCCACTGTGTTTTTAAACTCCACACGCCTTCACTAGAACCATTTGGATCATTTCACTTTTGGAATTGCTCATTTCTACCGAACTAAACGTAAACGGTAGCTGTTAACTCGCAAACTTCAGTACCACTTGATGACATCACAAGTTGGAACAGAGCATTTTGAGCTTTGGAGATGGAGACAGACTAATAATAAAAGGTTACTCAAACAAAACACAAACTCCAGGTCTGTTTTTTGAGGCAGTAACAGCATTAGAACATGACTTGAAGCTCATAAGACTCCATTTTGTGTGATTATAGGAGAAGTTTGTCAGTTACTTTTGAACCTTTTTTTAATGGTAGTTTTATATTTTCAATCGTATTATTTTATTTTATTTATTTTTTGTAGCCCAGTGAAAGCCTGATTCTCTTAAAAGTGACATGTACCGATGCATATGTCTGTACTACACTTTAGTTTAATGAATTGCTTAAAAAAAAAAAAAAAAAAAAAAGAAGCCCAGCCCTGGTCCAAAGCACTTTCTGATAAACAGCCAAACTTTGTCATTTTTTTGTCACTTATGAACCTAAAATCTCTCCCTCCATTTTGTTTTTAAGCTCCTCCCCCTCTCTCCTCCTCCGCTCGCTTGCAGCATGCCTTTTATTATGTCACTCGCCCTGAAGTCAGTTTAAAGTTAAATGGACCGGACCATTTTAAAACACCCCCCGTTGAGTGAGAATGGTGCGGTCCGCTCATAAGACTCCTGTGGTTCAAACACATTTTATTTTATGACTTTGTTACTACCTTTTAACCTACAAAAACACTGTAGGCTGATATTTACACCTCCTCAAACCATTCCATAGATGTATTATTATTATTATTACTATTATTATTATATTTTACACAAATGAATTAATTACTTTTACATCCCAATAATGTGCCCAGTGACTGCTGCAGCTCTCAGACGATTAAACTATAGACTTAAAAAATAGCACTTTTATTGTTCTTAAAAAAAATAAAATCATGGCTGGATTAATTTGAATTATTTGAGAATAAATTTTAAAAAATGTACTTATGATTTTAAAATTAAATGGATAGTTGTTTTAAGTGTTTTTGTTTCTTAAAAATAATTATAAGTAACGAGAAAGTAGTAATTAATGTAGTAGTTTAAAGGCAAAAATGCAGCTAGAGAAACTAAATGGGAATGGGAAACAGTGGCTGAGGTGGTGGAACGATCACCTTATTACAGGAAGGTTGTTGGTTTGATTCTGGCGCACACTGTTGTTGTATCCTTGGGCAAGACACTTCCCGCTTTTACCAGATTTTCAGTGGGATTATCCTGGTTCAATAAAAGATAGAACAGGTAAATAAAACAAACCCAAGTGATTCTGTGAGCGCGCCTGTGTGACTGTGGACGGAGGACGAATGTAATATTGATTGGTTTAAAGAAACATTATGTAACTTTTCTGGTGTTGGGTCTGCCACGGAGATCTTACGGCTCTTTCTGGGAATGTTTCACAGTACGGCATTAGACGTACTGTATGTTTCTTGCATTTATTCAAACTGCAGACATTCCGTTAATAAAAAAGTTCGTAGCGCAGCGTCGTCGCTTTCTTGTCTCTATGGAGATATAGAAGTTTAATGCCGTACTGTGTAACATTCCTGGCAACACAAATACCGTACATCTTCCTGGGAATAATCATTAGAAAAGTGACATAGTGCACCTTTAAATTAGGGATGCACCAATCCAGCTTTTTCTGTTACGATACCGAAGTCGATACTTATCAACCGATACCAAGGTAGAGACTGAAAATGTAATGTATTTCTTTTAAAAACAAATGGTGTAAGGTAAAAAATTATTTAAAGTAGCGACAGAACAGCTTTGAAAAAATATTACGAGGCGTTTTGGGTCAACATTGTCCAGTAGATCATCTTATTACACCAGTTTACAAACAGAATATCGACATAAACGATATCTGATCCATCAAAATGTTCAGTATCGGCGCTGATATCCCAAAAAACCAGTATCATATCGGCGCATCCCTACTTTAAATTTCCCCCAAAACACTGAAAACTAAGAGAGACGTGTAATTATAAACCTCTTTTTGTTTGTTTTTACGTGATTTTAATCCAGCTATGGTTTTAATTTAACTATATAACCACTTAATTTTCTGAGAGCGGCAGTCGTCCTGTAAAAGTACTACTTTAACACAGCGGTGTGATAACTACTGAGTCTGTGTTACCTCTATTTAAATATAAATCTGTAATAGTGTATATCGGTGTTTACAAGCCCCTCTCTGTCTGCGCACTCGTACACTGTCCCTGGTGCTGCTCTTCTGTATATAGGGAAAAGCCTTTATGAAGAAAACGCTTTGGAAATACTCTAGATTTTTTATTAGTTTTTAGTTTGTACATTTTTTTTTTGTTTCTACGATGCTTTTTATATAGAAAAATGTATATTCAAATGAGTGTGTAGCTACTGTTTTTATGCCGCGATGATATTTAAATTTGGGTGGTGTTCCATTCCACTGGCCTTATGGTGTTGTTATCTATATTATTATATCTGTGTGTGAGCGACTTGTGAAAGAAATACACTACAGGCAATAAAGATGATTATTGAAATGAATCTGTAAATGTTCTGGACCAAATTCTTGTAGTTTGTAGTTTTTGATGTCTTCTAAAACCATCACTTTTAACAACTCATCGCTGTCTCTTTTGCTTAACGAAGCGCTAATCCTTAAAACGAATCATAATCAGTAATCATCTGCAGCTCAAATGTAGATTTTTTTTTTGTGTCTCGTTTACGCCCAGATTTACGGTAACGGGTTTGGTGGAAGTTTGTTTGGGTTTGCGTTGAAAGAAAAGTTGATTTCACAGCAATTTAGAAATATTACAGGTAAATTTGACCAAAAAATCGAATACAAAGTGTGTACATGCTAGGCTAGTTAGCATTAGCGCCGATTTGACAGCAGTTACAAATGTTACAGTTAAATTTGACCGAGAAAAAAACAAATACAAAGAGTGTACATGCTAGGCTAGTTAGCATTAGCATCAACAGTATTTTTTTCCCAAGCAAAATCTTACTTAATCTTAGCGTGTTAGCAGGATTAGCTTGAATTAGCATGTTAGCATAAACCTTTCCTCTTTTCTTGATAAAACTTCTTTATGTAAACCGAGTATGCCAAAGTTATAGTTATTTTTTCTTGAAATCGTAGCTACTTTTTGGACAAAGAATTTACTTTTCTTTATGAGTAAACCACAAATATTTGACGAAATCATTCTACCTAAACTGAGATACAACTCGCCGCTTATTCTGTGTAATTTCCTCCTATTTTAACAACGCAAACTTAACCAAACCCTCACAAACTTATCGTATTTCTCGGTGTAAACTTCCTGACTAAACCTGGAGGTCCGTCTGTAAAATGGGCCCCTCTCTGAACCATGCTCCTGTCTCATGGTTCCTGGTTCCTGTAGCATGAGTAGAGTTAGCGGCACGCGGCGGCACACGCTCCCATAGACGTAAAACTGGAGCATTAGCCACGAGCTAACTGGTCGGCGGTGACAGTAAACAGAGTGGACTGAATCAAAACGGCTACAGTTATCTTTAGTTTTGATTATAGAAATGTTAGCTACGTAGGCTAACTATATGAATGTATTTGTTGAATAGCTGCAACATGCTAATGCTAAAGTATTCTCTGGCTATATATTATCTTTCTAGCCTATTAATTATTTTTTACATTCATGTTTTGGACTTAAATGATGTCATAGTTTGAAATGAAGGGCGCTATTGACGCTTTAAAAAAATTATTTGATTTTTGTTTATTTATAGCGACAGAGAAGACGTTTGACTTTGTGCCAGTTTTTGTTTCATGTAAATTGTCCCAGTAATGACAGAGATATGAATCATAAACCACGTCAAACAAATCCGCAGCCTTTTTAGAATGTAGTTTAAACTGAGAAACTAATCATTTTAAGTAGCATTCTTGCTAGTTGCTAACGCGCTCTACTCTTGAATTACTGTCTGTCCGGACCCCAAAACGGCCCCTAAATCGGCCCCTGGGAGCCCCCGTGCCGCCCTGCTGTTCTTGTACCATCCTTAAATCCACTCGCTGACACTAATCTCTCTCTCTCTCCTCTCTCCTTGTTGTGTTTCCTCGTTTCCTTTCCTTGGTCCCTTGTCTGTCTAACTCTAGCTGCCACGGCCACTAACCCATGACCCCGCCCACTCCTGCCTGCGGGCGCGCTCATTGGCTCAAGGCCGCGCCACTCACCTCCCCTGCGGCCAACCAGAGACCAGCATCAGCAGCGACTGACCAGGAAGTGCTTCTAACCAGGAACTAAACCACAACAACGACTTTACACGCCAACAATCGCCACGGAAACGGGAAATCCTCTACGTTTGACCAGGCAAAAGCTGTGCTCAGAATTATTTTAGTCACAATTATACTTTTTATTGTTCAAATGCAACAAAAAAAAACAAAAAACTAACCGATTTTAACAATACCATGCTTCCCATTTTTATATTGAAATGCCAGCAAAATACTCAGGAGTCAAAGACGTTTTAAAGATGCACTGCGTAACTTTTCATGTTCATTGTAGGAGTTTTTACTGCTCGCCTCTGCACAGATCTGACCTGTAACTTGGTAACTTGGCCTGGTCGTGTCGCCTGTTTGTCTCCAACGAACATAGACAAGTTTAATGCCTTTATTGACGAGACTTTCCCAGGCTAAAGCAATAACATCACCATGGAGACGAGCAGGAAAAGTTACGTAATGCAGCTTTAAAGTTAAAAAAAAAAGTGCCTCTATGACGACACTATTTGCTGCCCATGTCTGATTTTGCATTTTAAAATGATTTGAACTGTGGTTTTAAAATGTTTAATTTACATAGGGGCTTTTGGATTAGCAGATCATGTAAAAAAAAATAGGCTCATTTATAAACAAAGAAAGGTCTTCCCTCTCCCCAGACGCCTCCTCCTGCTCCTCTGTATGGAGTCTATGTCCAAACTATTTCTACTAAAAAGCTACAACAGTTTGATATACTGTTTCCTCATCTCAAACAGACCTGGAGTTGTGTTTTGTTTCATTCACACAAACCCTGCACATTTTCAATAGAAATCACTCCATTCCACCTTGTGATGTCATCATGTGCTAATACAGGAAGTGCTCCACCGTGTTTTTAATCTCCACACACCTTCACTAGAGTCATAGGGATCATTTCAGCACCTGGAATTTCCCATCTCTAATGAACTAAAAGTAAAACGGTAGCTGTTAACTGGAGAACTACCACTTCATGACATCACAAGGTGGAACAGAGCGTTTTCAGCTTTGCAGATGTAGACAGACGATTACTCAAAAATATTACTATATAATAAATAACTCTGGGTATGTTTTTGAGGATTATAACATGACCTAAAGCTCCACAGTCCATTGTGCATAATATAGGACCTATAATAGTGCCTTAATATGACAAAAAACAATATCTAAACCTTTGTTATTATAATTAAATTAAAATAAATTTAATAACAGACAGGTCCTGTCACGACATTTTGGACAAACACAACCTGACCAAATGTGCCTTTAACTTTCACCGAGACAAAACTGTGACTTTTTTAATAATCTATGCCAAGTTTTTACAAACATCAGAATGCCTTTATATATTTATGCAATAATAATAATAATAATAAAAAAAAAAAAAAAATAATAATAATAATAATAATAATAATATGAGTTTGGTAACAGGACTGATAATAACTGACACTAATAAAAATGACAAAATCCAGATTCCTTCAGACTCAGGTGTGGACAGATTAAATATGTGTGTAAATATGTTAAATATAAAGACCTGGACTAAGCTCCTCGTGTCACAGATTGGAGTAGTGGTCACTCGTGGTACTGCAGGCCCGTCCAGAACAGATTTTTATTTTTATTTTTTTTTCTGCCCTTTCAACATTCTTCCACAAAACTCTTCACCAACTCATGGAAAAAGTAAAATTTTGTAACAATGAGGCGTTAAATGTGTATCGTGCCTTTAAAGCCCCATCGTGGAACTTTTTTTGCCCATAACTGACAAAAATAAAACTTTTTTTTTTTTCATTTTGGATGTGTTTATTGGACTAAAACCATGCGTCCTAACTGTGAGCGGGCTTGCATCTCCACAGACCTGACGCCTCACTCAGATGTCAGAGGTTTTGTTGTGACTCAGGACAGACTCTGCTGTTGTGTCACGTGGTCTGTAGGAGGCCTCCTGCTTGTTTCCATGGAAATGTTGTTCTTTTGGCTGTAATATTCCACAGTGTGACATAAAACTTGTCTTATCTCATCTACTGTGGTTTTATTTCCATGGAATCAGGCCACACATTGTTACTGTAAAGACAAAAAAAAACACTGCATTATTCATCCACCCCACACTCCTGTAGTCACATCTGCCCTGGGACACACTGTGACTGCCAATCTGCACCATCAGCCCCTCCCCCCTCCACCATCACTCAGCGCTCTCATAAAAGGAGGACTTAATGATAAAGCCGTAAAATCCATTTACAGCGTCACAAACGGCTCATGTTTCACACTGAAGCTGTGGAGTGTGAACAGTTAAACAGTTTATAGTGTGTAAAGTTTCACTGGATTCACTGTAGACGAGTCTGTAAAAAGAGCCACAGCCCGAGCCAAACATCTGCAAACATCTACAAACATCTGCAAAGATCTACAAACATCTGCAAACATCTGCAAACATCTGCAAAGATCTACAAACATCTGCAAACATCTGCAAACATCTGCAAACATCTGCAAACATCTACAAACATCTGCAAAGATCTACAAACATCTGCAAACATCTGCAAACATCTACAAACATCTGCAAACATCTACAAACATCTGCAAACATCTACAAACATCTGCAAACATCTGCAAACATCTACAAACATCTGCAAACATCTACAAACATCTGCAAACATCTACAAACATCTACAAACATCTACAAACGTCTACAAACGTCTGCAAACGTCTGCAAACATCTGCAAACATCTGCAAACATCTACAAACATCTGCAAACATCTACAAACATCTACAAACATCTGCAAACATCTGCAAACATCTGCAAACATCTGCAAACATCTGCAAACATCTGCGCTCCCTGATGGAACCACAAACACCAGAAACAATAATGTGACAATGTGACACATCTGCTCCACGTTAACATTTATGTCATGTTTATGTCACGTTTATGTCACGTTTATGTCCTCACAACTGAAAAAGTCTGAACAACTCTGTAAAACTCAGAGAAAAACTGAGAAAAACAGAGAAAACCTGATTTGGGCCTGAAAGTTCAAAGAAACAATGAGACAATGTTTATATCTCAGTTTTACCTTGAAAATGACACAAAAACTCACATTTGTCCAAGTCAAAGTCCTCAGTGTCCTCAGAGTGTCCTCAGAGTGTCCTCAGAGTGTCCTCAGAGTGTCCTCAGAGTCCCCCCAGAGTCCCCCCAGAGTCCCCCCAGAGTCCCCCCAGAGTCCCCCCAGAGTCCCCCCAGAGTCCCCCCAGAGTCCCCCCAGAGTCCCCCCAGAGTCCCCCCAGAGTCCCCTCAGAGTCCCCTCAGAGTCCCCCCAGAGTCCCCCCAGAGTGTCCCCAGAGTGTCCCCAGAGTATCCTCAGAGTGTCCCCAGAGTGTCGTCAGAGTCCTCAGACTTGTTTCCATGGAGATGTAACAGCATTGTCTGGAAGGTTCTGTCACCGAGCTAAGTTACAGGCCAGATCTGTGGAGAGGCAGCCCGGTATCATTTCCATGACACTTTTGAGCAAGAAATACAATAAAATAAGTGCCTTTATTTTAGTGTATTTATTGAATGAAATGTTACACAATAGGGCTTTAAAGGGCCCATATTACACTATTTTATTGCAGATCTATGTTATGATGTTGTTTGTTCATCATAAACATACAGTAACTGGAGTTGTGTTTTGTGTTTCATTCACGTTTAACACACAAACCCTCATATTTGGGCTGACCTGTTCCACCTTGTGATGTCATCAAGTGGTAATACAGGAAGTGCTGCACTGTGTTTTTAAACTCCACACGCCTGCACTAGAATCATTTGGATCATTTCTGCCCTGGAATTGTCGATCACTACTGAATTAAAGGTAAAAGGTAGATGTTAATTTGAAAACTACCACTTCATGACATCACAAGGTGGAACAGAGCGTTTTGAGCTTCACGGATGTCGTCTCAAACACGGGTGAATGAAACAAAACACAACTCCAGGTCTGTTTTTTGAGGACGCAACAACATTATAACACGACTTAAAGCTCACAAGAGTCATTTCTGCGTAGTATAAACCCTTTCGACTGTTTTTTTTCTTTTTTTTTTTTTTTTTTTTGTACCCTGAGCGAGACAAACGCATCGTTTACGAAACCGTCGACTCTTTTTGCAGAAGTATGCGGCCTCTAGCGCCCCCTACGTTCCACCGCGCGCCCACACCTTCGACCTCTGACCCTTTTCTCCAGATCTGAAATACTGATCCTACGTTTGAACCGCATAAAAACGGCCACAGTGATTCTTCATCTGACAAAACGCGAATGTACCGAACAAAAACGCCTTATTGTCCGGAAACAGTAAAGCTTTGTACGGGAATTTTACAAGTTTAGAATATATTTACATTTGAAATTTAAACTCACAGTGAAACACAATATTAGCATAGAGTCAAAGCTACGGGGTGATGCAGGAGGGACGGCCATTGTCTGCTCTGACGCAGGGCTCAGTTTAATTAGCATTGTGTTAGCATAAAGTAGGGTTAGCCGCACACTATGTAACTTTTATGTGATTATTTATTTTATTTTATATTATTGCATCCTAAAGCCCCGACTATTTGAATTGGAACGACTTCAAGTGCATATGACAAATCTTTATCTAGTTGTGTTTTGTTTCATTCACACACGGCTGAGTGCTTCTCTCAAACTGAAAACACTCTGTTCCACCTTGTGATGTCATCAAGTGGTAACACAGGAAGTGCTCCATTGTGTTTTCAAACTTCATGCGCCTTCACTAGAATCATTTGGAGGATTTCAGACCTGGAATTTCCGATCTCTACTGAACTATAGGTAAAAAGTAGATGCTAACTTGAAAACTACCACTTCATGACATCACAAGGTGGAGCAGAGCGTTTTCAGCTTTGGAGATAGTTGCTTAAACATGTGTGAATGAATCAAAACGCAACTCCAGGTATATTTTGCATGAAGTAACAACATTATAATTAATCTTAATCTTAATTAGTCTTAAAACTCACATGAGTCAATTTTGCGTAATATAGGAACTTTAAAAAAACGACCAAAACGTGTCTAAATTACACGAGTTATAATTAGACTAATACAAATAAATAACACTTTTTTGTAGTTAAATGAAGGTTTAAAACAGGGGAGTCAAACTCATTTTCACAGAGGGCCACATCAACAAAATGGTTGTTCTCAAAGGGCCAGATGTGATCTAAAATAAATGCAACTAATTTTTAATCTTGTTAATTAACCCCTTCTATATTTATTACTTATTCAAGTTACAGATATTTCAAATGGATTTACGTAGTTAAGAAAACTGGCTGTGTAACTGTATCTCCTGATAAACTGATATTTAAGACAGTCAGACCTTTTAATTTACTTTGTCACAGGCCAAATAAAATGACATGGCGGGCCGCATTTGGCCCACAGGCCTTGAGTTTGACACGTGTTGGTTTAAACTGTTAGAAAAACGCCTTCCTTGTGCGTAAACTGTCTCTGAATTTTGGATGTTGGTGTTTTTAGCGTTGTTGACATAGGTAGAGGGATTCTGTTTTACAACTCAGTGCTACTTCCTGTATTTTTGGACTTTTCCTCTCAACGTTTTTCCCACAAACTTAAGACACTTAACTGACATAAAATTATGATAAATATTAGAAAAACATGAAAACCCGTCATATGCACTTTAAGTTTGCTAAGAACAGTAGTGCAGCCGTATTCCAGCTTCTCCATTGGTCCACTCTTCTTCTTCTTCTACTGTAAAACTCATCTCAAACTCCCGCAAGCGCCTTTGAACAGTATTATGTAAATTATATAATATTTTGTTTGTTGTTTTTGACAGGTTTTTGACAGATTTTTGCATGTTTTTAAGCACAAACTCTCCCATGTTGAGGGAGACGTTGCAGTTGAACAAAACCAAGTGTCCTTCATAAAAACTGTAACAAAAATCTGTAACCTTCTCAAATGTATTTTTATATATTTGTATTTTGTATTTTGTGAAAATAACATTAAATTCTCAGATAAACGTGATGCCTTATTACACGGCGTTTGATTCTGAGAGAAGACAGAGGAGAGGGAGTGCGTTTACTGTGACAAACTACAGCTGCCATCTTGGGAAGGTTCACCATTTATTACACAGTTAGCGCTAGCTAGCTCATGGTGTCTCAAAGCTAAGAGTCACTTTTATTAAAACTGGAAAACATAAAATAAACAACCTATACGATTCTAATTAATTAAAATAAAGACTACTCAGTTATTTTTAAATGTAGAGTACTCCAGTTTGTGTTGTTGTTGTTTTATTATTTATTATGCCTCAAAATTAGCCTTAGCGTTAGCATTGAGACACAAACATGTCTTTTGTGTCTTCTGGTGAAGTACTCATTTTGTTTGTAGGGCTCAACAGTCACCGCCTGTCCCTGGTTCTGGAAGTCAATTTTCCATAAATTTTTCCCATAAACATTCTGGAAAAAATAAATAATAAAACTTTGAAAGCTCAGGGCTAATCAGATCTGTGCTAACTGATGACCACAAAACCTATACTTTTTTAAAAATGTGTTTCTGAAACTTAATAAATCGCAAAGTTATGAAAACATTTAACAGATTCTTGCATTATAAATGTGCATTTAGACTTAAAACAACCGAATTATGGGGATTTGTTAGCATGTAGTTGGTTAGCACGTAGCTAGGTAGTATGTAGTTGATTAGCACGTAGCTGGTTAGCATGTAGCTGATTAACATGTAGCTGGTTAGCACATAGTTGGATAGCACGTAGTTGGTTAGCACATAACTGGTTAGCACATAGCCGGTTAAAACGTAGCTTGTTAGCACATACCTGGTTAGCACATAGCTGGGTAACATGTAGCTCGGTAGCACATAGCTGCTTAGCACGTAGTTGGTTAGCACATAACTGGTTAGCACATAGCCGGTTAAAACGTAGCTTGTTAGCACATACCTGGTTAGCACATAGCTGGGTAACATGTAGCTGGTTAGCCCATAGCCGTTTAGCACGTAGCTGGTTAGCATGTAGCTGGGTAGCACATAGTTGGTTAGCACATAGTTGGTTAGCACATAGTTGGTTAATATGGATCTGTGGGACCTGGTTAGCACATAGTTGGTTAGCATGTAGTTTGCTAGTACATAGCTGGTTAGCATGTAGCTGGTTAGCATGTAGCTGGTTAACATGTTGCTGGGTAGCACATAGCTATTAGTACATAGCTGGTTGGCATGTAGCTGGTTAGCCTCCGCAATGTTTTTGAACTCTTAACATGTTCATTTTTCCAGAAGTTTATGGGGAAAATTAATGGAAAATGACGTTGGGACCAGAGTGGACTTGGAAGTGGGCGGGACTGTGACGCTCCGCTGTGGTAATATATTAAACATGGATTTTGAAAATGATTAAAAGTACACAGAATTTTGACATGAATGACATTAACATTCTTAACTAAACGTTCTTAACAACCTGTATAATTGTTTAAAAAAAATTCTGTGCCAAAACAGCAATACTGACAGAACCCTCCTTTTCCAAAATGGCTGACACTTTCTGTCTTATGTCTCAGTTCAAATCTGTGTCTCTCCTCCTTCTCTCTTTAAAGTTCTCATGTTTAAACTGGACTTTGTTTTAACTCTAAGCTAAACGTGTCTGTGCCTTCTGTCAAATTAAACATTTAAAGTGTTTTTAATCTGTGTCACTAACTCAGATGTGAACATGTTTAACCTGCTCCTTTCAAATGTCTAAACCTGTAAATGTGTCGAATTAAACTGTTTGAGACTAACTCTGAGCTCCTCCTCTGTGGCTTCACTCACACTAACACCACACACGGGAATACTAAACACACGCGGGAATACTAAACACACACAGGAATACTAAACACACACAGGAATACTAAACACACGCAGGAATACTAAACACACAGGGGAATACTAAACACACACGGGAATGCTAAACACACACGGGAATACTAAACACACACGGGAATGCTAAACACACACGGGAATACTAAACACACACGGGAATACTAAACACACACGGGAATACTAAACACAGGAATACTAAACACACAGGAATACTAAACACACACGGGAATACTAAACACAGGAATACTAAACACACAGGGGAATACTAAACACACACGGGAATGCTAAACACACACGGGAATACTAAACACACACGGGAATGCTAAACACACACGGGAATACTAAACACACAGGGGAATACTAAACACACACGGGAATACTAAACACACACGGGAATGCTAAACACACACGGGAATACTAAACACACAGGGGAATACTAAACACACACGGGAATACTAAACACAGGAATACTAAACACACAGGGGAATACTAAACACACACGGGAATGCTAAACACACACGGGAATACTAAACACACGCGGGAATACTAAACACACACAGGAATACTAAACACACACAGGAATACTAAACACACGCAGGAATACTAAACACACAGGGGAATACTAAACACACACGGGAATGCTAAACACACACGGGAATACTAAACACACACGGGAATGCTAAACACACACGGGAATACTAAACACACACGGGAATACTAAACACACACGGGAATACTAAACACAGGAATACTAAACACACAGGAATACTAAACACACACGGGAATACTAAACACAGGAATACTAAACACACAGGGGAATACTAAACACACACGGGAATGCTAAACACACACGGGAATACTAAACACACACGGGAATGCTAAACACACACGGGAATACTAAACACACAGGGGAATACTAAACACACACGGGAATACTAAACACACACGGGAATGCTAAACACACACGGGAATACTAAACACACAGGGGAATACTAAACACACACGGGAATACTAAACACAGGAATACTAAACACACAGGGGAATACTAAACACACACGGGAATGCTAAACACACACGGGAATACTAAACACACACGGGAATGCTAAACACACACGGGAATACTAAACACACAGGGGAATACTAAACACACACGGGAATGCTAAACACACACGGGAATACTAAACACACACGGGAATGCTAAACACACACGGGAATACTAAACACACACGGGAATGCTAAACACACACGGGAATACTAAACACACACGGGAATGCTAAACACACACGGGAATACTAAACACACAGGGGAATACTAAACACACACGGGAATACTAAACACAGGAATACTAAACACACAGGGGAATACTAAACACACACGGGAATGCTAAACACACACGGGAATACTAAACACACACGGGAATGCTAAACACACACGGGAATACTAAACACACACGGGAATGCTAAACACACACGGGAATACTAAACACACACGGGAATACTAAACACACACGGGAATACTAAACACAGGAATACTAAACACACAGGAATACTAAACACACACGGGAATACTAAACACAGGAATACTAAACACACAGGGGAATACTAAACACACACGGGAATGCTAAACACACACGGGAATACTAAACACACACGGGAATGCTAAACACACACGGGAATACTAAACACACAGGGGAATACTAAACACACACGGGAATACTAAACACACACGGGAATGCTAAACACACACGGGAATACTAAACACACAGGGGAATACTAAACACACACGGGAATACTAAACACAGGAATACTAAACACACAGGGGAATACTAAACACACACGGGAATGCTAAACACACACGGGAATACTAAACACACGCGGGAATACTAAACACACACAGGAATACTAAACACACACAGGAATACTAAACACACGCAGGAATACTAAACACACAGGGGAATACTAAACACACACGGGAATGCTAAACACACACGGGAATACTAAACACACACGGGAATGCTAAACACACACGGGAATACTAAACACACACGGGAATACTAAACACACACGGGAATACTAAACACAGGAATACTAAACACACAGGAATACTAAACACACACGGGAATACTAAACACAGGAATACTAAACACACAGGGGAATACTAAACACACACGGGAATGCTAAACACACACGGGAATACTAAACACACACGGGAATGCTAAACACACACGGGAATACTAAACACACAGGGGAATACTAAACACACACGGGAATACTAAACACACACGGGAATGCTAAACACACACGGGAATACTAAACACACAGGGGAATACTAAACACACACGGGAATACTAAACACAGGAATACTAAACACACAGGGGAATACTAAACACACACGGGAATGCTAAACACACACGGGAATACTAAACACACACGGGAATGCTAAACACACACGGGAATACTAAACACACAGGGGAATACTAAACACACACGGGAATGCTAAACACACACGGGAATACTAAACACACACGGGAATGCTAAACACACACGGGAATACTAAACACACACGGGAATGCTAAACACACACGGGAATACTAAACACACACGGGAATGCTAAACACACACGGGAATACTAAACACACAGGGGAATACTAAACACACACGGGAATACTAAACACAGGAATACTAAACACACAGGGGAATACTAAACACACACGGGAATGCTAAACACACACGGGAATACTAAACACACACGGGAATGCTAAACACACAAGGGAATACTAAACACACAGGGGAATACTAAACACACACGGGAATGCTAAACACACACGGGAATGCTAAACACACACGGGAATGCTAAACACACACGGGAATACTAAACACACACGGGAATGCTAAACACACACGGGAATACTAAACACACACGGGAATACTAAACACAGGAATACTAAACACACAGGAATACTAAACACACAGGGGAATACTAAACACACGCACGGGAATACTAAACACACGCGGGAATACTAAACACACACGGGAATACTAAACACACACGGGAATACTAAACACACACGGGAATACTAAACACACACGGGAATGCTAAACACACGCGGGAATACTAAACACACACGGGAATACTAAACACACACGGGAATACTAAACACACGGGAATACTAAACACACACGGGAATACTAAACACACACGGGAATACGGGAATGCTAAACACACGCGGGAATACTAAACACACACGGGAATGCTAAACACACGCGGGAATACTAAACACACACGGGAATACTAAACACACACGGGAATACTAAACACACACGGGAATACTAAACACACACGGGAATACTAAACACACACGGGAATGCTAAACACACATGGGAATACTAAACAAACAACGGGAATACTAAACACAGGAATACTAAACACACGGGAATACTAAACACACGCACGGGAATACTAAACACACGCGGGAATACTAAACACACGCGGGGATACTAAACACGCACGGGAATACTAAACACACACAGGAATACTAAACACACGCGGGAATACTAAACACACAGGAATACTAAACACACAGGAATACTAAACACACACGGGAATACTAAACACACACGCGGGAATACTAAACACGCGCGGGAATACTAGACACGCGCGGGAATACTAGACACGCGCGGGAATACTAGACACGCGGGGATACTAAACACACGCGGGAATACTAAACATACACGGGAATACTAAACACACGCGGGAATACTGAACACACGCGGGAATACTAAACACACACGGGAATACTAAACACAGGAATACTAAACACACGGGAATACTAAACACACACGGGAATACTAAACACAGGAATACTAAACACACGTGGGAATACTAAACACACGTGGGAATACTAAACACACACAGGAATACTAAACACACGGGAATACTAAACACACACGGGAATACTAAACACACACAGGAATACTAAACACACGGGAATACTAAACACACACGGGAATACTAAACACACACGGGAATACTAAACACACACAGGAATACTAAACACACGGGAATACTAAACACACACGGGAATACTAAACACACACGGGAATACTAAACACACACGGGAATACTAAACACACACGGGAATACTCAACACACACGGGAATACTAAACACAGGAATTCTAAACACACAGGAATACTACATACACCGGAATACTAAACACAGGAACACTAAACGCAGGAATACTGAACACACAGGAGTACTAAACACAGGAATACTGAACACACAGGAATACTAAACACAGGAATACTGAACACACAGGAATACTAAACACAGGAATACTGAACACACAGGAATACTAAACACAGGAATACTAAACACACGGGTAAAAACAGGAATACTAAACACCACAGCAATGATGATGAGAGGAGGCGAGAGGGACGGAGAGAGGGATGAGGGAGAGAGGGACCACAGGGACGAGGAGGAGAACACGGAAAGACAGAAGGAGAGGAAAGAGGGAGGGGGGAGGCAGGAGAGGAGAGAGAGAAAGGAGGACATAGAAAGACAGGCGGAGAGAAAGGGAGAGATGAGAGAGGAGTAGGAGGGAGGAGGGAGAGCAGAGGAGAGAGAAAGAGGGGAAGAGGAGAGGAGCAGAGTGAGAAAGAGGAGGTGAGAGGGAGGTAGAGAGAAAGAGAGGTGAGGAACAGGGGAGAAGAGGGAGAGGGGGAGATGAGAGAGAGAAAAGGGGAGGGGGAAGAGAGAGGGGGGAGGAGAGACAAAAAGAGAGGGAGAGAAAGAAAAAAGGGAGGAGAGAGGGGCAGAAGAAAAATGGAGAGGGGCGAGGGAGAAAGAAAAAGATGTGGGAGGAAAAGAGGGAAAAACCCTATAACCGAAGGGGTAGGGGAGGATGAGAGAGAAAGAAGAAAAGGAGATGAAGGGAGGGAAAAGAGAGGGAGAAGGTGAAAGAAAGAGAGGGAAGGAGGGAGGATTACAAATAGAAATTCTAAATCTAATGTGTAAAAAAAAAAGTTTAAATCGTCTTTGACTCGTTTTAAACTCATTCAAACTGAAACTGTCTCTGAGTCTCAGGTTTAAAACATCACAGTTTATTTCAACGATTATGAAGATTTTAATATGAGGATTAAACCAGGACTAAACCAGGACTAAACCAGGACTAAACCAGGACTGAACTAGGACTAAACCAGGACTAAACCAGGACTAAACCAGGACTAAACCAAGACTAAACCAAGACTAAACCAGGACTGAACCAGGACTGAACCAGGACTGAACCAGGACTGAACCAGGACTAAACCAGGAATAAACCAGGTCTAAACCAGGACTAAACCAGGACTAAACCAGGGCTAAACCAGGATTAAACCAAGACTGAACCAGGACTAAACCAGGACTAAACCAAGACTGAACCAGGACTAAACCAAGACTGAACCAGGACTAAACCAGGACTGAACCAGGACTGAACCAGGACTAAACCAGGACTAAACCAGGTCTAAACCAGGACTAAACCAGGACTAAACCAGGACTGAACCAGGATTAAACCAAGACTGAACCAGGACTAAACCAGGACTAAACCAGGACTGAACCAGAATTGAACTCATTAAGACCAAATGTCTGAAATAAACATATTAATGTGTGAGGTTTGAGTTACAACGTTTGTTTTTATAATAAAAACTTATTTTTGCACTAAAATGTTTTTGTGTCATGTGTCCAACTCCAGATGTCTCCAGAGTATTTAACAAGAAATAATATCAGGATGTAGTAGTAGTAGTAGTAGTAGTAGTAGTAGTAGTAGTAGCCTCACAGCCTCAGCTCGGCCTCAGGCCTCAGGTCAAACCCTCCAGCTCAGGTCGACCCGACTGAGACTAGAGACGGGTCCCACTGGTCCAGACAGTTTGACCCAGAGACACTGGAGGACGGGTCAAATGCAGAGGACATGTTTAAACTTGACTGACCCTCTCTCTCTCTCCTCTTCTCCTTTCCGTTCCCTCTTTCCTCTTTTACTTTCTGCACGTGACAATAAACTTGAACCTTGAGCCAGTTCTCTTGTCTCTCTCGTCTCTCCCTCCTTCTCTCATCCCTCACTCCTCTTTCTTCCTCTCTCTTCTTCTTCTCTCTCTTCTTTTTGTCCATTTTGGCTCAAACAGGAGCAGGGGTCAGAGGTCAAACAGGGCGTTGTCACAAGTAAAGACTTAATTAAAAAGAGGAAATGTTTGGAACAACTTTGAATATAAACAAGATCATAGAACCAGGACTAAACCAGGACTAGACCAGGACTAAACCAGGACTAAACCAGGACTAAACCAGGACTAGATCAGGACTAGACCAGGACTAGATCAGGACTAGACCAGGACTAAACTAGGACTGAGCCAGGACTGAGCCAGAACGAAATGAGAACTAAACCAGGACCAACCTCGGGACTAAACCAGGACTAGACCAGGACTAGACCAGGACTGAACCAGGACTGAACCAGGACTAAGCCAGGATGAAATGAGAACTAAACCAGGACGAACCTCGGGACTAAACCAGGACTGAACCAGGACTAAACCAGGACTAAACCAGAACTAGACCAGGACTAAACCATGACTAAATCAGGACTAAACCAGAACTAGACCAGGACTAGACCAGGACTGAACCAGGACTGAACCAGGACTGAACCAGGACTAAACCAGGACTAAACCAGAACTAGACCAGGACTAAACCAGGACCAAACCAGGACTAAACCAGGTCTAAAACAGGACATGTATAAGGTCTTCTCTGATTTGATCCAGTCCCTGGTCTGACTCTGGTGTTTGGTCCTGGTGCGCCCTCTGCAGGACAAACTGCAGTAGCACAGCCTCAGACGGTACTTTCCATCACCGCTAGAGGGCAGCACATCATCATGCAAATATTTCACTTTTGTTGTGGCTGTTTTTTTATTATTTATTTTTGACTGTCTCGTTTTTATTCACCTCCCACTTTCACTAAATGCCATCATTGTCTTCACCTCTTTCCTTCTCTCCCTTTCTCTTTTACCAGTGCCGTCCTGTCTCCCTCTCTCTCTCTCCCTTTTTTACTATTCCTTTCTCTTTTATATTTTGAGAATCCTACAGTCTCTATTTCTTTCTCTCCTCCTCCTCTCTCTGCCCTCCTCTTTTCCTCTCTCTCTCTTTCTTTCTTTCTTTCTCTCTGTCTGTCTCTCTTTCACCTGATCCTCTTACTCTGATCTCTCCAAAGGTCGTCGGGTTCAGATTAAAATACATCTCTCTTCTCTTCACCTCCGTCACATCCTCCTCCTCTCTCCAGGACTGAACCAGGACTAAACCAGGACTAAACCAGGACTAAACCAGGACTAAACCAGGACTAAACCAGGACTGAACCAGGACTAAACCAGGACTGAACCAGGACTAAACCAGGACTAAACCAGGACTGAACCAGGACTGAACCAGGACTAAACCAGGACTGAACCAGGACTAAACCAGGACTAAACCAGGACTAAACCAGGACTGAACCAGGACTGAACCAGGACTAAACCAGGACTAAACCAGGACTAAACCAGGACTGAACCAGGATTAAACCAGGACTGAACCGGGACTGAACCGGGACTAAACCGGGACTAAACCGGGACTAAACCGGGACTAAACGGGACTAAACCAGGACTAGACCGGGACTAAACCAGGACTAAACCGGGACTAAACCGGGACTACACCGGGACTAAACCAGGGCTAAACCAGGACTAGACCGGGACTAAACCGGGACTAAACCGGGACTAAACCAGGACTGAACCGGGACTGAACCGGGACTGAACCAGAATAAAAAACAGGTCTAAACCAGGACTAAACTAGGACTAGACCAGGACTAAACCAGGATTGAACCATAATTAAACCAGGATTAAACCAGGACTAAACCAGGACTGAACCAGGACTGAACCAGGACTGAACCAGAATTAAACCAGGACTAAACCAGGACTAAACCTGCTCACTTACAGTTTAACACAGGACTCTAACCCGTAACCTCGTCGCTGCGGGGCAGAGCGAGGTTAACCACTGTGCCGTGGGTCCACGTGCTCGCCGCTCTCGTGTTCGGGCTTTTAAGTCTTTAAACTGATCCAATTTCTCTTAAGTCTTTAATCAGGTGTTCAGCTCAGAGAAGGTCAACGACACAGAACTATCTCCACTTTTATTCTGCTACAACAACACACCAAACCAAAAGGCAGATTTACATCACCTCAAACAGGATTTAAAAAAGTCAAAGTCTAATATTTACAAACATGTTTTTACAGCGAACACGCAGCTCGTTTGCACCCAGTCGTCAATTTCGGTGAAAACATTCGATTTTGGTAAACTTAAGTCGCAAAAACCAAAATGTAAAGTTGGTTTGCGAAAGTCGGAGTTAAAGAGGAGGTATTTACTCCTATGAGGGATTAACTGCAACACGTAACATTTAAATTACCTTTACTGTTTTAAAAATGCTGGTTTCACTTTCATTTTATTTTTGGCGTTCTGAGTCTCCCCGTGCTAAGTCGCTCCCCCTTCAGAGCTCTAATGAAACTACTGCGCATCAAATCAGGTTTGTGAAGTCGTAGTGTACAGTTGTGAATCATGTTTTTGTTTATTTACGGAGGATTGTCGTGTGGGAGCGTGGGTGATGTAGGCTTGTGGGCGGAGCCTCGTACCAGGTTTTACAGCTAACCGTAAGGAGGGTTCGGATAGGGCCCGGGACAGCTCAGACCTCTTCATGTTTTCGATGAGGGAACAGCGTTATAACATCGTAGAAAGCTCCAAAAAGTCGATTTTTCCTAATACTCCCTCTTTAAAGTAAATTATATGAAAGCTTTGAATTATTATTATTATTTTTTATTTTTTTTTTTTAGGTGCAAACAGGAGCTGACAGAGAAGAGAAGGCTGGAGCAAATTTAGCTGCCTCTTCGCATGTCGGCCATTTTGTGTCTCCGGGCTCCAGTTTCCTTCTCTACAGTGTCTTTACATTCAGAGGTGGATCAAGTGCATTTCAAAAATAAATATATATAATTCTTTTTTTTTTTACAGAAAAAAGAAAAATAAATCAAATGAAATAACATTTTAGACAAACGCAAAAGTTTTATGTACACAACCCTCCATTTTAAACCCTTTAGGACGTGCTGTTCATGGGTTTCAGTCACATGACCAACTCCTGGTAGGGCGCCATTTTGAGGACTTTTAACCATTCAACCCATTGTTTTGATTAGCTAACTATACTTCTAATTTTTCATAACTCTCGGGTGAAATGTGGAGTGTGACGACGCCCATAGTGTTCGGCTCAAGTCAAATGACGCGCATCGGGGCTAGCAGTTATAGCGGCTAATTTGGCTAATATTTGGAATTCCGAGCGTGAGTATCATAGCAACCAAACAGCCAATCTAGAGCGAGGCTGTTGAAGGTAACGCCCCTTTTCCCCCGCACTGCTCGTGTAGCATGGAGCAGGTGTTTTTAGCGACACTGTCAATCAAACCTGTTGCTAACGCTAGCGGAAAGAAGACGCCTGATTTGTCTCTTATTCATGTTTATATTTTGATTTCTGGACGCAACAGCAAAATAAAAATACCAGGATCATGTAGAGCGGGTTAAAAAGAACATTTTATGACAGTTTTTGAATGTGGAAGTGCGCCCATGACCACTTCCTGTTTGGAACGCGGCGGCTAGCAGGTTAGCTACGTCCGTTTATATACACATTCTATGGCAGACGCTCCTCGTTTCACATCTGCAGCATTCGTCGCTGGTACAAATCCATCGCTCCGTCTCAGTCAAATCTAAAACAGCTCAATTTAAAGAAACTATAAAATCTGTCTATACATAGTGTTAAAGCCACAGTCTGAAACTTTTCCGATTGGACGGTCTGCACCCGCTTGTCTCCATCTTTGTCCCTTTTTCAACTGAATACTGTACGTGCGAGATGAATTTCACGTCATACTGTGGGACATTCCGGGCAAAATGATATAACACCTCCGCGGAGACAAGCGGAGACGGCAGATTCTCCGGCCAGGAAAAGTTACACGGTGGAGCTTTAAAGTTCTGCAGCAGTGGCTCAGAGACTCGCACAGCAGCCTCTAAACACACGTCCGTCTATTCCGTCATGACACAATGTTAAAACTGTTACAGGTCAGAAATGGAGGAAGATAAAAATGACAAAAACAAACTGTAAAAAGAGGAGAATTTAAAGGTCATAGATTTAAAGAGGGGGTATTTTACTCCTGAAAACACGTCACATATTTATATTTTTCCTTTTATTGTTTTGAAAAAGCTAAATTCTCCCAAAAAACAACAACATAATAACGGCTCTGAGTCTCTCTTCCCGTTGCTCTCCGTGCTAAATCACTCCCCCTTCGGAGCGCTATCGCAAACACAATCGCCGCGCGTCCCGATAATGAACCTCCTGCACATCGCGTCAGGTTTGTGAAGTCGTAGTGCACAGTTTTGTATCATGTTTTTTCGTAGATTTATGGAGGATTGTCGTGCGGGAGCGTGGGTGATGTAGGCTTGTGGGCGGAGCTTTGTACAGAATCGTACTGCTAACTGTAAAGAGGGTTTGAATAGGGCCCCGGGAGAGATCGCTAGATTACTCAAACATCTTCAGACGTGTTTTTAATGACGTCATAAGCTCTAAAAAGTTGATTTTGCGTAATACCCCCTCTTTAACTCATGCAAAATATAAGACGTTGAAAGTGTAAACTATGTAACTGTAGAAGAAGAGTCTCTGCTCCCTCTCTTTGTCTTTGGGGCAGTCTCTCTCTCTCTCGCTCTCTCCCTCTCTTTCTGTGTGGGTCAGAGGTGTAGTGTTGTTCAGCTGGCTGCAGGGGGCGCCTCTCCTCCCTCCTCCACTTTGGCTCCTTTGCCCATCTTCATTTTGGCCATGATGTCAGTGAACGTGTCCTTCACACTCTTCTCCAGCAGCCATCCCTCGCTCTCGCTCTCCGGGTCCTCGGGGTTCGAGAGGGAAGAAAGAGAGGAGTGGACGTACTGCAGGCCAACGGTGACCCCGACCTGAGGAGAGAGAGAAGAGAGGATGAGAAAGAGAGGAGAGAGGAGGGAGAGAGGGGGAGAGAGAGGAGTGGATGTACTGCAGGCCAACGGTGACCCCGACCTGAGGAGAGAGAGAAGAGAGGATGAGAGGAGGAGAGAGGGAAGAAAGAGAGGACTGGACGTACTGCAGGTCAACGGTGACCCTGACCTGCGGAGAGAGAGAAGAGAGGATGAGAAAGAGAGGAGAGAGGGAAGAGAGGATGAGAAAGAGAGGAGAGGAGGGAGAGAGAGGGAGAGAGAGGACTGGACGTACTGCAGGCCAACGGTGACCCCGACCTGAGGGGAGAGAGAAGAGAGGATGAGAGGAGGAGAGAGGTATGGAGAGAAGGGGAGGGAGGGAGGACTGGACATACTGCAGGCCAACTTTGACCCCGACCTGCGGAGAGAGAGAAGAAAGGATGAGAAAAAGGGGGAGAGAGGGAGGGAGAGAGAAGGAGAGATAAGAAAGAATAGAGAAGAAAAACAGAGAAGAGAGGAAGAGATGATTAGAGAGAAAGGAGGAGAGGGGGGAGAAGTAGAGATGAGAAAGAGAAAGAAGAGAGAAGAAAAAGAGAGGATGAGAAAATGGGGAAAAGAAAGAGAGAGGAGACAGAGGGAGAGGGAGGACTGGACACACTGCAGGTCAATGGTGACCCCGACGTGCGGAGAGAGAGAAGAGAAGATGAGGAAGAAAAGGAAGAGAGATAAAAAAGAGAGAAGAGAGGATGAGAGAAGAGAGAGAGAAGCGAGGATGAGAAAGGAAGGAGAAAAGGGGTAAAAGAGAGGAGACGTTGAGAGAGGGAGGACTGGATCTACTGCAATGGTGACCCCGACCTGAGAGAGAAGGAGAGATGAGAGGAAGAAGAGAGGAGAGGGAGAGAGAAAAGAGGTTGAGAAAGAGGAGTAAGAGGAGAGAGGATGTGCAGCAGGTCTAGGGCGACACCCACCTGTGGAGAGAGAGAAGAAAGGATTGGAGGAGAAAAGACAGAGGGAGGAGTGGACATACTGCAGAATGAGAGGAAAAGGGAAAAAAGCAAGTGGGAGGAGAGAAAGAAGGAGAGATGAGAGGGGGAGAAAGAGGAGAGAGTGGGAGGAGAGAAGGGACTGCATACTGCAGGTCTGTGGTGACTCCAACCTCTGGAGAAAGAGAGAGAGAGGAACAGATGAGGGAGAAAGAGAGTGAAAAAGAGGGAGGAGAAGAAGGAGGAGAGCGAACAGAGTAAGATACTATAGGACAACAGAAACACAGCCTGTCTCTACTCGCTCTCCGACCCCTTTCACTCTATTTTAATGCTTTCATTTGTTCTGTATTTTGAAATAATGGTTTTGTCTTCGCTCAGTTTGGCTTTTTTCTACCAGAGGGACAGATGTGAACAAACAGAAAAAACAAAAAAAAACAGGCTAAACACACATGAAATTTGTCAGATTGTGTGTGAAAATGAAGCCTCCGTGTCTCCGGCCGATCAGAGCTGACACTGGGACCATCATGCATCATTCACTTTGCTGACGTGGGGCTTCACCCGAGTCCCTGAAGTTCATCTGGAGTCTGTGTGAGCCGTGTGTGTCTAAACTGTGTCACACTGAGGTTGTGTAACGTTAAAGTCTAAATCCAGTGCACCGGAGGAGTGTGGGACGTGCGGCTCGAAACAGACGAGTTACGTGACCTATGACCTGGAGGAAAACACTTCCCGTTTCAGATGTGTGTCACGGGAACATGCGGCGAGACGTTCAAGACACACTGACATTTTACGGTCTGACGTTATAAACAGACATTATAATCCTGTGTGTGACATTACAGGTCTTATTGTGTCGCACGTGACGAGTGTGACCCTATGTTAAACCCTCTGCATATGATATTAAAGGTCATGTTTACCTCTAACATGGTGACGAGTGTGACGTCTATGACCCTATCATAAAGTAAGTGATGGTACATGACGTGATAATGTTTACCTCTGTGACGAGTGTGACCTTTGTGATTAATAAACTATAAATATGACAGTATAAGTCTGTTTCCGTGTTGACGTATGTGTAACATAAATGACATTATAGGCCTGAGTTTACCTCCGACATGGTGACGAGTGTGACGCTATCTTAAACTTTATGATGTTATAAGCCTGTGTGTACCTCCAGCATGTTGTTTATGTGATAGTAAAGGTCCTGTTTATCTCTAACATAGTGACGAGTGTGGCACTATATTTAACTCTCTGTGTATAACTTTGTCTTGTAACTCTAGCATAGTGACGAGTGTGGCACAATGTTTAACTCTCTGTATATAACTTTGTCTTGTAACTCTAGCATAGTGACGAGTGTGGCACTATATTTAACTCTCTGTGTATAACTTCACATGTCTTGTACCTCTAACATAGTGACGAGGATGACGAGCGCCCCGATCGTGTTCATCATGCCGCCGTAGTAGGACAGCAGGGCCTCGGAGCAGCCCCTCCTCCACACGTTCAGCTCTTCTGTGTAGTGGTCGTAGCTGTAGTGAGCCGTGTTGTTGGTCATCTGGTACTGGATGCACGGACGCGGAGACGAGGGGTTACAGCAGCTGAAGGGAACGCCGTCCATCAGGTACTGCCCGTCCACGTTACTGCCGATGCGACTGGAACAAACGCGAGAGGGTTAATGGATTATATCAGGTATTTTTAGCTAAACAAAACTTGAAAAAACGTGTATTCTTATTGTGAGCAGGTTCACTTCTCCACAGATCTGATCTATAACAACAACAGCTGCTGCCAGACTTGTGATTTTGCTCTTAAAATGTTCGTATTAACCCGCTCTACGTGATCCTGATGATCCTGGTGTTTTTATTTCACAATTTTTCCCGGAAAATCAAGATACGAACATTAAAAACAGACAAATCAGGCGCCTTCTTTCCCCGAGGTCGCTCCCACTTACGTTAGCAACAGGTTTGATTGACAGCGTTGCTAAGCACCTGCTCCCTGTTAAACCAGTGAAGGAGCGTTACCGTCAACAGCCTCGCTCCTGATTGGCTCTTTGGTTGCTATGATACTCGTGGTCTGCATTCCAAATATAGAACTTGGCTCTAAACTCGCCGCTATGACCTCTGACCTCGATGGGCCTCGTTTGACTGGAGTCGGACGCTCTGGGCGACGTCGCACTCACTTAATCCACGACTCTACACGGTCTGTGCCTGTAACATGTCCCTGCGGCGTCACCGGATCGTTTCCATGGAGAGTATAATGCCGTGGAAACATAAAAAAAAGCTACATAACGGACATTTAATACGTCGTCTTCGTCCTCCTCTGTTCTCAGTTTCTCAGCGTGGTTCATGTCATTTAAAAGGGCGTTGTGAAGCGTTATAAAAGTTAGTTTGGTGGTAAAAAATATCATTGTGGGTTCTTGAAAAGCAGCGTTGTGTTATTATTGACCTTAGACAGAATTACAGCTCTAAAAATAGTTCATGTAACGGGTAAAAAAACGGACCCCGCCTCTATAACCCTGGTCTGTCTCTATAAAACTCGAATCTACGAATGTTTTAATGATCATTTCTCCTGCTGTGTTTACTCAGTTTGGGATCAGCTGCACAAACTCGTCATATTAATCTCAAGGCTCAAAACTCTTTAAACTGACGACAATCGTGACTCTGGGGTTGAAAAATGGCTCCGCTTTACGCTCTCACTTTTGTTTATTTACACAGACAGAGACATTAACCATAAACCAGGTCGACGCAGCGAACTCCGCCTGAGGATTCTGACCCGTCTCCAGCTCAGGTCAATCTAGAGGCGAGACTCTGTAATGGTATAAAGGTTTAAAACTGCGGAAGAAAAACAGGCTCTGAGGTAATTGGCTCCGCTCACCTGGTTTAACTCAACGCAAACAGTAGAACTATCACGACCGCATTAAGTACAGGCAAAAAAAGTGTTTACTCAGCCACCGATTGTGCAAGTTCTCTCAAGAGCCTCCTCTGCCCTCCACTCGTTCCCTGTATTAACGGCCCCTGTTTGACCTCGTTATCAGTGTAAAAGACGCCCGTCCACAACCTCAAACAGTCAAGAGTCCAAACTCCACTATGACCAAGACCAAAGAGCCGTCAAAGGAACCGCGAACAAACCTGTCGACCTGCACCGGGCTCCGAAGACTCAATCTGGAAAAGGTAAGAACTCGGGGGTGACGAAATCAACTGTGGGAGCAATTATTAGAAAATGGAAGACAAACAAGAACAAGATCATCTCTTCCTCGATCTTGTGGAGTCAAAATGATCGAGAACGGTGAGCAAATATACCAGAACCACACGGAGGGACCTACTGGGTGACCTGCGGAGAGCTGGGGCCAAAGTAAGACCACCGTCAGTAACACACTACGCACTGATTGATATTATTATTATTATTACTCCCCTTTCTTTTACCTATTTTATTCATTTTTCCCCCCATTTACATTCTCTACATCTTCTTTTCTCACTCACAAATTACTAGTCCTTGCATTGTCCTCTGCTGTCCCCACCGTAATCCTTCCAAAAACACACACACACACATAAAAAATATAGCTGTTGCGTCTCGTTAGGTCTTGTTTTGTCACTCGCTGTTTGTCCTGCGTTAAATAAAATTGAAAATAGAGTCCAAACTTTTGTCTGATGTCGCACATTTTTGTCCCTGCGTTCTGTAAATCTCGTGTTTTTTTTTATGCAGTTTAAGTGGCATCAATAAAACAGCGGGACATTCTCCGAAAATAAAAGAGGACAAGAGACAGAAGCTCAAATGTTTAGACAAGAAAAAGATGAACAGGGGCTGAGCCGAAATAAACAGACTGGAAGAATATTAAAGTAAAGAAAAGCTGTTTGTGCAGTAAAGCGTCGACATGACAGGAGTTGTAGTATCTTGCTCCTTATTTACAATCATTACAGTAACTTTAAATTGACTAAGGGCCTTTATGCATCATCCAACGTAAAATATAAGATAAAAATAAAGCACTGGACTCATATAAAGCCATAACATTTTGAAGCTCGATATATCGCTACTGAAAAACGATAATATTGAATCTACTTTATGTCACTCGTGCAGTAACATTAATGCAGGAAAATTTCAGTAAAACCTTTTTAAACAGACGGAATCATAAAAAAAACAGAGCTGCAACAAATGAACGGCAGAATAAACCATTAATAAACCATAAAAGTGATTTATTCCACGCTCTACGGCTCCAATCGTACGTTATTACACAAAAAAAATGGCAAAAATCTCCTCACTTTTGCAAAGAAATGATAAATACTGAGCTCCGAAACAGATATTTTTCCAGTTTTCATTTACTGAACGATAAACCGACGTAGTAATTATCAGGATTATTTATTTACTCTACGTTGGGGGAGGGGGTTAGTCGCAATTGTAGCCACATCTGCCCCGGGACTGACAGAAGTGAGGCTGCTAATCTGTGCCGTCAGCCGCTTCCACCACCACCGACGCTCGCAAACACAAATCCAGACTAGATAATGTGGGTGAAGTGTCTTGCCGATGGACACGACAACAGTTTTTTATCATTAGCGCACTAAAAGGAGCCGGCTGAGCTTCAGAGATCAGACGAGATCAGGCTTAGACGAGGTCATAAAGTGCTTTAAATGTGTCTGTTTGATACAAAATGGTCTCTTTCCGTATCCTTCCACGCCTCCTTCTCATCTTTTTCCCAGGAACCATTTCTCAAAACCTAAATCTTTTTCAAAACTACAGCCTCGCACCCGTTCCGTCAAACGTCCTAAGTCCCTTCAGTTTGCATGTTCACGTTCTAAGGTCGGCCCAGACTGTTCCGGTTTTATTCGTTGGAAAGTTGCCAGTTCCTTCCGAGACTGACGTACATCCCGAGAATATTGAGTTAATCCAGGGACAAATCCAGACCTGAGCCGGGACTCCCTCTCTCCGAGTGCGGACTTCGATTTGACGACGTTTAAAAACCAGGACGGCAAAGAAACTGATTATGATTTGAGATTATATTTGGTGTAAATGTATAAAAAGACAGATTCTGTTCTCCGAGGGGATTCACATTTGATATTAAACTAGAGTCGGACCTTTAAACTAATCCAGGAATTCCATGTTTATAGACGTCTAAACTACAGGGTTAGACACACAGGGAGGGCATCTGACACACAGGGACATTTAAGAACATGTTTGCACAGCCACTAAATATCATCCGCCCTTTTAATTTGATATTTGTAACAAGTCCAATTGCCATTTCGAGTCGATTACAAGATATTGTGTAAAAACTACAAACATGGCGTCCATTCGCAAAGTCACGGCTCCATTTCAGATTTCTCTCCTCTGAACTTTTGACCGGGTTTATCTGGTCCAAAACCCGGAAGCCCCTCCCCTCCCGCAGATCAGGACCCAACGAGACCAAGACCCGGGATAATCCAGCGACTTGACCAGGACTTTTCCAGGAATCCACTTAGACCTGAACCGCAGGGAACGCAGAGCTGCAGGTTTTAAATGAGGGACTGTTTCAAAGACTGTTTTCCCGGTGTTGGAAGTCAATTTTCCATTAATTTTCCCATAGACTTGTGGAAAAATTCACGTGTTAAGAGTTCAAACACATTACAGAGGCAAATCAGCAACTTTCTAACCTTCATTTTTTTGTTTTTTGGGAAAAATTTATGGGAAATTTACTTCCAGAACCAGGAGTCGATCATCACTGTTGAGCTCCACCGCAAAACAACCAAATATATAAAACAAAACTCTACGGCAAACAGGCAAACACTTCAATGATCTGTAAGACACATTTTCAATTCGTTCACTTTTTGTTACTCCTGAACTCTCCAGTAATTTAAAGATACAGTGTGTAACTTTCCAGAGGCGGCGTGACATCCGCACAATTACCTGGAAAGAAAATTTGAGCCATACTTCTCCATGGAGACAGGAGTTTTATGTCATACTGCGGAAGATTATAGTCAAACAAACAGCATTTCCATGGAAACGAGCAGGTGGCAGTAGCAGTAGTAGCAGTAGTAGTAGTAATAGTAGTAGCAGTAGTAGTAGTAGTAGTAGTAGTAGTAGTAGTAGTAGTAATGCTCAAAAAATAAAATAAAGACTATAGTATGTGTTCAAACAACTATATCAAACATGAATCTAAATATACAAAACCAAAATATAAGTACCAAATAAACTTACTTTACTACTACTACTTCTACTTCTACTACTACTACATCTATTTTACTGTTATCAAATTAATGCTTCACAAAGTAATATTTTCCACTGTTCATTTAAAAAGGAGCTGACACAGTTCATCACTGTCACTCCAGTGTTTTCAGGATTAGCATTAGCGTTAGCATTAGCTTTAGCCAATCCCACCGTGAACCAGTTTATTTATGTAACACCTGAGAGGTCCCACTGGACAAGATCAGGACTAAACCAGGACTGAACCAGGACTGGACCAGGACTGGACCAGGACTGGACCAGGACTGAACCAAGACTGGACCAGGACTGGACCAGGACTGAACCAGGACTGGACCAAGACTGGACCAGGACTGGACAAGGACTGGACCAGGACTGGACCAGGACTGAACCAAGACTGGACCAGGACTGGACCAGGACTGAATCTGGACTAAACCAGGACTGGACCAGGACTGGACCAGGACTGGACCAGGACTGGACCAGGACTGAACCAGGACTGGATCAAGACTGGACCAGGACTGGACCAAGACTGCACCAGAACTGGACCAGGACTAAACCAGGACTAAGCCAGGACTGGACCAGGACTGAAACTGGACTGGACCAGGACTGGACCAAGACTGAACCAGGACTGGACCAGGACTAAACCAAGACTAAACCAGGACTGGACCAGGACTGGACCAAGACTGAACTAGGACTGGACCAGGACTAAACCAGGACTGGACCAGGACTAAACCAGGACTGAACCAGGACTGGACCAGGAATGAACTAGGACTAAACCAAGACAAAACTAGAACTAAACCAGGTCTAGAACAGGACTAAGAACCTTCACAGTCCAGAAGATCGAACGTGTGCAAAAGCCGCTTCAAGTACAAACCCAGCGACATTTTACTCTCAAAATTTACACGACGCCAACCGACATAAACCATACGACTCACTGCAAGACGAGCTACACAGAGAAAGTTCCTCCTCAACGGACACGAACAGGATTTCAACACTGCCTGACTTTTTAACAAATCGATACCTGGTCGAATGAGTGTGAAGCTTTAGTGTCTGATTTTGCTCTTACATTATAAAACATGGCTGAACAGTTAAAGGGGCAGCGCTGGGAGTTAGTTCACGGTGTTCTTCAGAGGGATTACGCCTGAACGCCGCTTATGCCAATCAACAGATTTACCTCGTTAACATGACACACTTTGACTCGGTGACACACTTAACCCTGCTTTCGATTCTTAAAAGACGACTTACAGATAACGAACCAAAACATATCGAATGGACGGTAAGTTTAACCCCTCAGGTGGAGATCTCTGCGTAACTGTCAGATGCAGATGTGTCGACCTTTGACCTGGTTTATGGTTAATATCTGTGTGATTCTTGGGTCGATCCACATGAAGCAAACACTGGAGCAAAGTTTAACGTCTTCTCTGTCAGTGTAAATGAACAAAAGTGAGAGTTTTTCACAGTATGGTGCCATTATTCAACCCTTAAGACGTGACTGTTGTCATTTGAAAGGACTTTAAAACCATAAGTTTAATATGACAAGTTTGTGGAGCCGATCCCAAACTTATAATGAGAAGGTTCAACATTTGTGGATCAGAAGTTTGGAGATTTCTTTCCAAAACAGTAAAGCTCCCGTAGAGTTCATATGACATAACCACATTCTACCTGTTGAACCCAGGACCCTCTTGCAGCGAGTTGAGAGCCCCACTTTGTTAGCCACTATGTCGTACGCTAATTTTAACCATCGCAACCACAGGGAAACTCCAGAGTAACCAACACTTTCTATTCAACGTTACATTACAAACATGAATCGCTTTTACTCATTAAAGTCCATACAACGGGTTTTCAGACAGTGTTTTTCTGATTCTGACTTCGGTTCGTTGGGATCGTACAGGTGCTAAATGTTTAGCGTAGTATTACCTCAGTTAAGCGGCAGTTCGTGGGGAAAAGTACAAAAATACAGGAAGTAGCGCTGAGTTCTACAAGAGAATCCCTAGACAAGTTTTGGCCTTTGTTAACATGATGTTTGCTACGTAAAAGTTATGGAATTTTAGTGAAAGGAGTAGTCTGACTTGTCGTATGCGCTTAAGCGTGTCCTGGAATACTCACTCTCGGACTTCCTTGGCGCTGAAGTCCAGGTATCTGTTGCTGACCCACTGTATCTCAAACCAGTCTCTGAAACTGTCGGTGCCGCAACATCTGAACTCCATCTGCATGAGGTCGAGGGTCCTCTTCATGTAGCAGCGTCCGGGCGTGTCGGTGTCTTTGTAAAACCTCATCCCGTTTCTCAGCCCCTCCGCTAGCGTGAACTGCAACGGAATCCTCATCAAAAAACACAGGAACGCCGTGGAGAGCAGCAACGCATTGAAAATCATGCATCCGGTTAGGAAGATATTCAACATCGGTTTCCATTTGACGAATTTGGACGGATCGAGCGAATCGTAGCAGATTTTGCCCCCGAGAGCGTTGATGCAGCAGATTACCAAACCCATGAAGATGAGCAGGTTCGGTAGGAAGTGGCTCTCGTTGTTGTCCATAAGTTCGGAGCGTTTTCGTAGCTCGATTTTGAAAAACAGCCCCATGCTAAAGACGAGGATTCCCGCCATAACAGCGAACCAGTACATGAACCACACCGTCTGCGCTAGCTTCACGCGCTTCTTCAAGTCGAATTTCACCGTCATCAACGCCATTTTGAACGTTTAAAAAACTGTCCTTGTTTTCAATTCAAAAATAAAAACGTTACGTAAAAATAATTAGGGCTTCGAGTTGCCCTTAGCTACGAACGACGTCAAATTTCCAAGCTAGCAACGTTCGTAATCCATCGCAATCAAAACTACTATCTTAAATCGTCTTCCATTTTGCAAAAAAAGAGATATTTCGTGATTTTACGGCAGGTTGAGGTGCTGATGTTCGTCCCAAGCGGAGAAGGATTGCATGGGATCGCAATGATTAGAGCAGAAGTCAGAACACGTCACGCTAAGCTCCGGTAAGTAGCTGTAGCCAATTAGCTAAAATCCGTTTGACACAGCATGGGTAAGCCTTCGCTCGCGGGGCCATTGGGCGGGTTTGGGTCACATGGTTCGATTGAGGACGTAAAGAGATAACGGAGGGAAAGGAGAGGGGCAGTTTTAGCGTTTGCGGGTCCAAAGTTCAGGTTGAGTGAGTTAGCTTCTGGTTAGCCTTTGTTAGCACGACCTCAGCAGCTCATTCACAGGTCGCACGCAAACCACGATGAACTGAAGTCAACCAGGAAATATGATAAAGCGTCGCACAGGCTTTTATATCTCTTTAAGCTAACAGAAAAAAGGTGTAAACGTCATCTGATACT
This sequence comes from Periophthalmus magnuspinnatus, assembly GCF_009829125.3. Classification (NCBI taxonomy): domain Eukaryota; kingdom Metazoa; phylum Chordata; class Actinopteri; order Gobiiformes; family Gobiidae; genus Periophthalmus; species Periophthalmus magnuspinnatus. The sequence goes on along the minus strand of NC_047144.1, from coordinate 3,249,322 downwards.
TTAGCTTAGTCTATTGTAAAATGTATTTATTCAGTTTTTTCACTTAATTGGCTAAATCAGTTACTCTCTACTTGGTCTTACGCATGCAGAGATATTAAAATCCATATAACAGGCTAAACTACTCATTTCTTTAGAACAGGGGTGCCCAAACTCTTTTCACTGAGGGCCAAATCTTGAAAAATATTCGACACAACGGGCCACAGACCAGTGTCAATACAGTGGATAATTCAGACGGTGCATTTAACAGACTTTAAATAAGGCTTGAAATATTATGATTAGGTCTGTTTGACAATGCAGTGTGATGTTATTTAGGTTATATTGCTTCGATTACTCACATTTGCCGTTAAAAGTACTGATTATGAGCAGTTGGGCCAATAAAAATTGGTCTGAGGGCTGCATTTGGTCCCCGGGCCGTAGTTTGGACACCCCTGCTTCAGAACATAGAGTAGCGTTTTTTTTTTGGTGTGAGAAAACGCACACCAAATTTCTTCTAGTTGTTGGTTTTCTGAACACAAGGGCCGTAACCGACAACAAAACAAGAGGAAAACAACCACAGTCTCCACTCACTCGAGCCAATCTCCAAAACAGACCAGCGACTGACGAATAAAAGCTTCACATCAACTCGTCGGCGTAGCAACCAAGTGTCACGTGCAAAAGAATTTACGGTACATTAGCAACAACACAAACAATTAGACGAACAACAAAAGGTGTCAACTCTGAGCTAATCTCGAAATATCAGATCATTACAATAGTTAACGTAATTTTATTTAAGAATCGACTAAAAATTGTGTCTATTTTTTTATTTTTTGTAGAATTTTTGTGAATTTTTAAATGATTTTACTTCCTAGTTGGACACGAGCAGTAGATGTGACGTACATAGAGGTAATTCCACGACTGTTACCTAGCAACCGTAATGTGGACACGGGCGAAACTCGACTAAATTACACAATAGTTACGATTAGACTAATACAAGTTTAGTTAAATAAAGGTTTAAAAACGTGGAGGAATTCTGTTTTGCAGCTCAGAGCTACTTCTTGTATTTTTGTACTTTTCTTCTCAACTTTTTTTCCCACAAACTGACATTTAACTGATGTAAAACCATGACAAATATTTAGCACAGATAGATATTCGCCAAACCAAGTCAGAACGAGACAAACACGACAACCTGCCACACGCAATTTAAGTTGTTTACACTGAGAGATGTTTCAAAATGCAAAGGTCAATGTTTTATTCATGCACAGGACACGGCCTTTGGGCTTTTGTGGGAGCAGAACCGCAGTGTTACAGACAGAATCCTAATGTACTTGATTTTAAATTGGCCACGGGCTGTTCAAGATCACGTGTTTGGACCCGTTTGACCGGTTTTCGTGATTAAAACCTCTATCCATGCAAAGGAAGTAACAGCAAACTTTTTTTTACTGTGGGCCAAACCCGTTAATCGTTACACCTCTGGCCTGAGGAAGCGGCGGAGATACTGTTCCTCACACGGGAGTAACTGAAGACGGAATATTACCGCGAGAGATTAACGGCTGGGTTTCAGATGGCGTCGTGACATTCTATAGGCCAAAAGTATTTAAGACGGGCAGATATTGTTAAAATAGTTGTTTAAATACGACATATCAGATATCTTGGTGTTATGATCGATGCCACCTTATCATGGAAACCTCATATATCTGTAAAAAAACTAAACAAACACTGCACTTTCTCCGTCGTCTCCGATCTTTTGGTTCTATCCTGCTGTTATCCTCAGTGTGCTGCAGTACTGTAATGCTGTGGAAAGTAAAGTCTGGACATCTGTTCCAAGACTAACTCATAGTCCCCAATGTAATCACGTAATACAATCATGAAAAGGAAGTAACGTATGCTAAATTTAAGAAATAATAACAGAGGGATGGGATTAAATAGGTTTTTTCTTCTTCCCACTCCTTTTTGGGCAATCGGAGATACTCTTTTTTTTGTGTGTGTGTGTTTTGCTTGTCTGTTTTTGTTTATTTTTTCCTTGTCTCTTCAATCCAATCCAATCCACTTTATTTATATAGCACATTTCATAAACAAATTGTTTCCAAAGTGCTGCACAGAGACAAAGTGACATAAAATAAAAAGGAACAACAATCAAAAATAAATAGGTGCTCATTTAAACTGTACATAAAATCAATAAAACACATAAAAATAAATAAAAAAACACAGAGGACCACACAGCTCACGTGGTCTCTTGTATCATTGTGTTGATTGATATCGATTGTGGCTGTCGAGGCTACGCAAAGAGAAAAGATGTCCATTTGCCCAAGACAAATAATAAAAAAAAGAAGAAAAAAAAGACTGTAGGTCAGCCATTATAAGGTCAGTATGAGGCTGCCTATCACAATAACACAATACGACTGGCAAGAAACACTCATTTTTGACGCTAACCGTGTTTTGAACTGTGAATATGCAATGCTTCCCTTCAGTGTTCCACGATTTAATAAGGTTAGGCTGATGCATTCTTTTGTTTATCAGTCAATCCTTAAAATAAACAAGGAGCTTAATCCATAGTTGTCAAGAGTAAATGTATGTCACTTGAATTAATGTTTGTATAGTGTCTGTGTCGCATGTGTGTCTCTGATCTGACAATAAAGTATCATCTATCTCTATCCATCTAAATGTGGAAATGTGGAGTGTTTGTACATGGAAGAATGGGAGAATGCATGGTTTGACTGTAAATAGATGGATAACTGGATGTATTTTAATAGTTTGTGACCTGCCTGGGGACTGCAGATGGAAACATGACTGCGTAAGACTAAGGACGAGCCACAACAAAACTGAGACGGGAAACAGGCGTTTAGCTGTTCTGCTTCACCAAAATGGAACACACACACAAAACCGGAGACGTCGGTGACACAATTGCAATTTAATAATCTGGTAACACACTTTTATACACACACCTGCTCCTGTTTTTAATGTTGTCTACGTGTTTGTTTTTCTACTTGTATTGTATTTTAAACAGGGCACCCATGAAAAAGAGAGCCCCCTGTATGAATAAAGATAAATAAATACAAATATCTAGCTAAATCTGGTGTAAAGCATCTCGTCTTTTATGGGATTAACGCGTTTGCACATGGTCCTTGTTCAAATAAGCCAATAAACTAAACTAAAAGCGTTGACATCGTAAGTTTGCAGAGAGGAGGATTGATAAGTTTACCAAGAGCTTTTTGTTCCTTGTTTAGGTTAAATGGTTGTCACATTATCAAAAATCAGATACTAATGGATACTAAAACTAATTTTGGAACTAGATTGTCATTTGAGCAGGTGTCGATACTAAAAAAGTCTAATTCACAGGACAGAAAAGACACATAGACTAGTATAAGACGCCCACAGAGCACTATGAACCTACTGCACACTGAGGGATTACACAGATATAAGACACAAGGGAATAAAAAAGAAAGTACTACCATTTAGTGCTGAAAATCAAAGTATTTTTTTGTTTGTTTGACATTTTAGTATTGTGACAACATTATTGGGTTGCATATAGCAGTTTTCTTGAGTGGATGGTGTGAATATAAATGCAAAATAAATGTGCATAACTTAGTGAGTTCTCATCATATCTCCCTTTAGTTACTCCTGAAGCAGATCCTGGCTCAGTTCTGGTCCACTGACATGTTTAAGTCAGAGCCACTGAAGGATCAAAGGTCAAATGCAGCCGACACATGCGTTTACGGGGAAATATATAGTATAATTGTAAACTAAAATAAATTAACTTTCATATTTTAGCTTAAAACAAGACAGTAACAGTAGTAGTAACTAGAGATCGACCGATGTGAGTGTTTTCATGACAGATGCCGATACCAAATCCAGAGAAACCAATGGCTGATAAGCTCTGTTGATATTTAGGACCAATTTTTATTATTTTCCCCAAATCATCTATTTTGAATTTTGTAGAAATTCATCCATATCCTTGTTTTACTACAAACTGTGTAAAAGATCAGTGTGGTCACATTTTAGCAGTGCACTCGTCACACAAAACTGATAAAAAAAACTATTAATGCTTCTTTTATAGGCAGCAGGTTGGGTCAACAAAATAAAATAAATAACAAAATGGCCAATTCAGATGCAGATATATCAGTCTATCTGTAATTGTCTCAGTAAAGTCATTTAAAAAAACGTGCAAAAGATACTTTTCAACTTTAAAGACAAACAGTATTACAATATAAATGTGTAATAAGGCGATGTTTATTACTCTTTAGACATGCTGTGTCTGTGCTGACATCAAGATTTCACATGCAATTGAGTCAGAGCGCATTCTTTCTTACATGTTTCAGGTTTAACTTAATGACTTGAACACATTTTCAAGTCCTAATAGTGTTAATAATCTTTGAAGCAACTGATTTTTTTTTTGACAAGAGCATAACAAAAGCCACTTAAACAAGGTCCTTTAACTTTAACTTTCACAAACACACTGGGGATTTCGTCTAAGTGCTCTTTTTACATTTATATATTTAGTAATAATTAGTATTTTAACAGTCCCATGTGGTCCTCCTCTGTTCCTCTGGTATCACACTCCAGTTTGGAGAAGGCGTCCCTGCAGCCAGCCAGTTAAAATCATCCACATCGTTCCAATTATTCCTGCTTTTATCCAGCCCGGACACCACAAAATCTTGCTCCAAACCCGGGTAAGACCAGGTGAAAGGGGCGAAACTGACCCCGGTGCAGTCCTCTATGATGGCTCTGCTCGTCACGTGGAGATACACTTGCGTATTGGTCGTGTTGTGCGTGCGTAATTGCTGACAGGGAAGGACTAAAGTGCTGTTTTTGCAGTGATCTATGAAAACAGAGCTGGACACGGGCCCACAGAGGATCTGGCAGTCTTCAATATGCTTCAGATGCAGCGTGCTGGGAGAACCAAATAATTTCACTGTGCAGTTTTTGACGTGGGTCAGCAGCACGTCTCGTTGTTGGATCTCCTCCGCTGTTTTGGTGACACTTTCGCCACTCAAATTAGAAAACCGACATTGTTCAGTCTCTATTTTCTCGTCTGCTTTATTGCTCGCACCATCTGTCGTTGTTGTGTCAGGGATTGGAGGCTGTGCGGGTGTTTTCTCCGTCGCTTTCGTGCGCGCTCGGAACGCAAACTTCTTTTTGGGCATCGCCTCTTCTCTGGCCTCGTTCAGCGCAGTTTGTAGTTTCTGTAAAGCGGATTGGGCTTGTCTCAGGTCGTACTGGGTCAGAAATAACATGCTGTCGTTTAGAAACTTCTGTAACCGTGCTGTTTTGGCCGTGGCTTGCTCTAGCACCTGCACAGCCTCGGCTCTCTGCGCTCCGGAGCAGGCGGACAGCAGCTCCTCTACAGCCGCTCTCTCTTTATTAAACTCGGCGTTAAAGACGTCCGTTTTCTCCTCGGCGAGTTTGTGGGTCTCTTTCGCTTCTTTCCGCTTCTCCGCGTCCTCCAGTCGGGTTTGGTGCCGTTTCATCAACCTTTCCTGGACTTTTGAAGCGTTATTTTCGTTGATAAATCCATTTTCATGCTCCTCAACAGTCGCCATGTTGTCAACTTAAGCGGAAGTGACGTAGACGCACGATTTACGTCCCCAGCGTCACAGCGTCAACTACCGGACTCCCGCTTTCACTACAAACATTTTAAATAAATCATGTTTTGTTTTTTTTCCATTCTAGGGTTTTGGTTGATTTTATTTCATTATTTCAATTTTCAGTTCAGTTTATTTTTGTAAAACCCAAATAAAATGGTCGATTTAACCAACAAAAAAGTTAGAAAATTGTAATTTTATTGTAATAAAATGAGAGAATAGTAAAAGAAAAATTCCATTCTGTCAACTGGAAAAAAACTATGAATCATATCTGGACGACTGAGGGATTACACAGACGTCTAACACAAGAGAAGCTTTATTTGTCCCACAATGGGGGAATTCCAGTGTTGCAACGCACAGTTTAAGAACAGCAAGAGAAAATACAAACACAACACTGTGGAAGTATAATGAAATGAAATGAAATGAAATGAAAGAATAAATAAATAAATAAATAAATATAAAATAAAATAAAATAAAATAAAATAAAATAAAATAAAATAAAATAAAATAAAATAAAATAAAATAAAATAAAATAAATAATACATTAAAACAAAACAAATTTAAATAAAATATGTCTCTGGCTGTTATTGTGAACAAAGCAGAATAGGGACAGGATAAACAGCAGATCATGTGACCTCAGTGTATTAAACAGGAGAAGATTCACATTATGTTACAATATCACACATGTCTACAGGTGGATGACTCATGTACAGAGCATTGTTCACTATACAGTCGAACAGCAACAGGAAGGAAAGACCTGAGGAACCTCCCCCCACACACACACAGTGAGGGCGGATCTGTACTTTATTGTACTGTAGATGGTTAGAACTGTACTAGTTTATTTGATCTGATTGTTCATGTTGTTCATTGCTGGAACAGAGTCACATTTAGACGGAAAATCTGTTTTAAACAATACACAAGGGTCACAAATAAAAGTTATATTAAGCTCAAATACATTGCATATCTGAGCTTTAGAATACATTTATTTTCACCTGGTGTTGTTTTACCTCAACAGTAGCTCACTAAACTGTAGAACTGACTATTTATTATTTAGTTCGACACTATTCTACGTAAGGCGTTATATTCCTAAAGTGCATATGTGTATTTAAGTACATATACACACTTCTCCTTTTCTCCAAACACATGGGTCTAAGTTGTCAGGATGAAACAATAACTCTGTCTGAATAATATAAATAATAATATAAAAACAGAATATCATTGTAACTGTTGGTGAAATGTCAGTTCACTTTTATCAAACAACAATATGGGGATTTGGTCCAAGTGTTTTGTTTTATATTGATATATTTGGTAATAATCTATATTTAACAGTCACGTGCTGTCCTCCTCTTTTCTTCCGGTATCACGGTCCAGTTTGAAGAAGGCGTTCCCGTAGTCAGCCAGTTAGTGTAGGAATAATGATTTTAATAACAGCATATGACTAAACTATGAAACATCACCTTAAATTCAGCTCTGAGACTAAAAGACGTAGCTGCTGCTGGTTGGGAGTGGCCTACGCAGGTATAGGAAAGTATAAAGTCTGGTATGTTCCAAACACAATCACACATTTTATCTCTGAAACAGCCTTTTACGGCCTGTTTGACTGTGTTTTGTTGAACTTTTACACATTTGGAGTGTCCACAAATGTTGAACCTGATCATTTCTATTCCTGACAAGGCCCAATAACTCACTATATTAAAACAAAATCCTGTTTTTTAACAATATCTTGCACTTGTACCTGAATTGTATTAAACATTATTGGCCTTTAGAAAGCTATGATGTCATCTGAAACTCAACAATAACATGTCTGAGCTCACACGCAGCGCCACCGACTGACACCTAATGTGTGAAATAAATCTGATAAAAATTTAGTTTCATAACCGAGCTGTGAATTGTGGCCAAAGTTGGAGTCCACATATTATCACTGTGACTGACACCTCTACATGGTTAACTCTGGACGTGTAGAGACAGTTTTTGCAGTAATGTGTGCAGGTCCAATAAACGATATATCTATATTTATTTATGTATTTATATTAAGAATGTGATGACGCCTCTCAGACGGAGGACAAGAGTCAGACTTGATTAAATAGTATTTTTCTAAGAAATATCTAAAGGTTGATTCACATACCTCTGTTTCTATTAGTGATTTGATAAACTATATTAAACCAAACACCTGCATTTTAACAGTATCTTTTACTAAACTGTTTTAAATATTACTGGCCTATAGTAGATCTAAACCAGAACTAAACCAGGTCTAAACCAGGACTGAACCTGGACTGAGCCAGGACTAAACCAGGACTGAACCTGGACTGAGCCAGGACTAAACCAGGACTGAACCAGGACTGAACCAGGACTAAACCAGGACTGAACCAGGACTGAACCAGGACTAAACCAGGACTAAACCAGGACTAAACCAGGACTAAACCAGGACTGAACCTGGACTGAGCCAGGACTAAACCGGACTGAACCAGGACTGAACCAGGACTAAACCAGGACTAAACCAGGACTGAAACAGTACTAAACCAGGACTAAACCAGGACTAAACCAGGACTGAACCTGGACTGAGCCAGGACTAAACCGGACTGAACCAGGACTGAACCAGGACTGAACCTGGACTGAACCAGGACTAAACCAGGACTAAACCAGGACTGAAACAGTACTAAACCAGGACTAAACCAGGTCTAAACCAGGACTGAACCTGGACTGAGCCAGGACTAAACCAGGACTGAACCAGGACTGAACCAGTACTAAACCAATACTAAACCAGGACTGAACCAGGACTAATCTGGGTCTAAACCAGGACTAAACATGGGGAATCAGCGTTTCAGTTTTATGCAGCTAAAACCTGAAGATGTGAAACAAGCCTCTACTTTGACAATGTTTAAATCCAGGCTCCAAACAGCTCTTTTTAGCTGTGCATTATTTATTTTATTCTGCACTTTTCTAATTTAATGTTAATTTTATGCTGATTATTTGTGATTATTTATGTTTTTATTTGTTTGTATTGTGATTTTTAACGTCTTTCTTATCCTGTAAAGCACTTTGAATTACCTTGCGTACCAACTGTGCTGCACAAATAAACTTGCCTGGACTTGCCTGTGCGCTGTCATCTGAAACACAACAATAAAACATATTTGTGAGTGCACTGGACACTTTGAGCTGCAAAAAGCCGTGCAGTCCAGCGCGCAGTGAGACCTGGTGTGTGAAATCTATCTGATCCGCTCCTAAAATTATTTTCATACCTGAGCTGTGAGGTGTGGCCAAAACTGGAGTCCCGCCCTCTGCTGTCGGTGATGAAATAACATGACATAACCTTAATTTCTCCTCCAACATGGCTTCTAAAAATAAACAAAAATAAAACAAATCAGTGAAACGCGTGAATAAAAGTGCTTTGTGTGGCGTTTTTGTGTGTGTTTTGGTCAACTTTTACGCATTTGGAGTGTCCACGGAGCATTTTGGGCTGCGCTCCCCCGCCAGCCCGTGCGCTGATGGCTGGGAAACCCCGTGGACGCGGCAGTGCTTTTTCAGACGGTGAGTTCGCTTCGAGTGAATTCTAATTTAGTGATAAAAATTTCACGGAAAAAACACACGCCGCTCCTGCCTCCCTTCCCTTCCATTCCTTCAGGGAGGGAAGGAGAGCAAAATCTATCCGAGACTGAGCAGGAGCGGCGAGAAAAAGCCATCTGAGTGGGAGAGGGAGAGGGAAGGAGGAGTAGGTTATGCACGGGAGGAGGGGGAGCGAATTAAAAGTTGCCAAATGCAGCAGATATTGGGTTACAGGCGCAGTCAGACACGACGTTTGGGTTTGCCTCTTTCGCCTGGCTTTATGTTATGCTAATCCTGGATAAATATTTATAGCTGCGGCTTTTCTCGTGGCGTTTTACCGTTGAAATCCTCCCGAGGCGTCGTCAACAACAACAGCGGCAGCCCCGGTGGTGTGTGGTGGTGGTGGAGGAGGTGGCGGCGGCGTTGTTGATGGAGGCTACTGCGGCTAAACCCGAACAGGCCGAGCGTTTATAGAGGGGGGAAAACCCGAGCTTTAACGAGGCTACGGGTACAAATCCCCCCCAGAAAACAACCGCGGTTATCGGACAAAACGAGGCAGATGTAACGTTTCCGAGCCGTGAAACAGGACACAGGACAAACCGAGCGCTTCCATTTTTTTTTTTTTTTTGTACAGGCTCCGCACACAAAAACATGTGTTTTTACCCCCAAATACGACTGACAACCTTACATTCCGGGCTGTTTTGGGGAATAAACCTCACACAAGCGGGTAGTTTTAAGTTTTTGAGTCGATGCGAGCGTTAAAAATGGATTAAATCGACCTCAACTGGGATTAGCCTGCGTTTTTTTTTCAAAGCGGTTAAGCTAGGTCGTGTCGGAAACGCTCAAAAACTGCAAAAAATAACGGATAGTTTTATAAATAACGCGATTTACGACCAGTTTGCTGTTTGGGGGTTATATTTTCTAACAGATTAATGTAAAATACTTAAGAAAATCGACGTTATTTTATGTTTAATTCGTTATTTCACCTTTTAACATGAGCTAACTCCATTTGACGTCGACGGGAAAACGTTAAAAAGCTCACGCGCTAACCGTTTTGTGTTAAATGGTTGCTGTTTGTACAAAATACGCACTTTTTCTGTCTTTTTAAGGCGTTTTTGCTCAATGTACACGAGCCAACACAACCATAAACGTTTGAATGTGAAAAATGAACGAGATTAAGGCTTTGTTTGGCATTTAAACGCATTAAATCGACCTAAACTGAGTGTTAAAAGCGACACAGAGGCTGCAGTCCTTGTCGTTTCTTTGTTCTCACTGAGGCAAACATGGAGGCTGGACATGACAGGGCTCTAAAGACAGCCTATGTGGCCTCGTACCACCATTTTGGAGCAATGCAGTTGTAAGACAAGTTGCACTGTCAGGAATACAAAGCTATTCCTCCCACGTTTCCTCATATTACTCAATAAACCCTTGAGAATAATGCATGCAATCACCAGTAAGTCAATGCAGATGTCAGGCCTACATGCCATAAAATCAGTCTTATCTTTACAACAAGGAAAACACAGACCTGAAAAATCTAAAAAAGACCCAAATGTATTGTTTTAACACTCAATCATAGAGTTTAAACTGTTTTCTGCTGTTGTAGTTGAGCTGGCTGCCACACAAAGCCAGCTGGCCTGTGTTTTACATGACGAAAACAAAGCTAAACTCTCTAAATCTTTAAATTGCTGTTGGATATTTACAGAAAATCCTCCTTTCATGCTTTATATAGGCCTACAATGCTCAGGACAGTCACATGGGCGGTAGTGGATGGGTGGGGGTTTGCAATGTGACAGGCCTGTAGAAGGAAGAGGCCCATCCTGCACGAATTTAACCTTGAGCTGCTTTGTGCCTTTATAAAACCCAATACCAACAGTTTAAACGGGATATTTCCACGTTAACTTATTTAAAGGGCTTATAATGTGCTATTTTTGACCTGTTTTATAATGTTTCCTTGTCAAAAACAGACCTGGAGTTGTGTTTTGTTTCATTCACACATGTTTTAACTCACAAACCCTGCATATTTACGCTGTGTTCTGCTCACAAACGGCAAACGCTCTGTTCCACCTTGTGATGTCATCATGCGGTAAAACAGGAAGTGCTCCACTGTGTTTTTTTGAACTCCATATGCCTTTTCACTAGAATCATTTGGATGATTTCAGCCCTGGAATTCCCCGAACTCTATTGAACAAAAGGTAAAAGGAGCTGTTGAGTTAAGCTGTTAAGTTTTCACGTTTACAGCTACCACTTGATGACGTCACAAGGTGGGACAGAGCGTTTTGAGCTTTGGAGATGTAGACAGACTAATAATAAAGTCCTACTCAAACAAAACACAACTTCAGGTCTGTTTAAGAGGAAGTAACAGCATTATAACGCAGCCTAAAGAATCTATTTTGTATAATATAGGGCCTGTAATCATCATGTCAATATTTATTTAGTTAAATGAAGTTTTATGTAGTTCTCAAAAGCATCAGGCCTTCACACGAGTCTGCACTGACCATGAGTTATTTAATCCTCATAATATGAAGGCAGAAGTCTTGTGGTAAAACTATATTGGTGCTTGTACTCCTGCAGTTATAGTGTTTGGTTAATTTGAATACATTTTATCCACATTTTTGTCCTTTTTTTGGGTTAGTTCTTGGTTACACTTACTCTAGCAATGTTGTATTATCTTTTAGACCCAGTTAAGCCGTAATTCAGACCTGGAATTGTCCTGTTTCAGAACAATATATCGGGTTATTCCTGGATTTTATTTGATGTCACATTCTACAGGCCAATGTTATTTAACACAGATGTACGTGGCTAAAATTAATATTGTTCAAATGCAGATTTTTGTTGGAATACAGTGATTTTCACAGATAGAAATGATCACGTTCAACATTTTTTTGTACATTTCATAGGAAAAACTGCCTCTTGCCCCCGTCTGCGAGTGTGACCTCACATTGTAGAATCTGAAAAAAACAAGGTATTTTCATAAAAAGCAGTAAAATTTGATGATATAAGGAAAAATACGTGAAAATATGAGGACGAAGTAAAAAAACACACCAAACGTACCAGTACTTTTTTACGTATTAATGAGTCATTTTCATCCCTTACACTGTTTCCCATGTTTTTAGTCAGACTTTGGTAAAATACTGAAATACTTTATAGATTAATCATCTTCTTTCATACAGTTTTGTGGAGTTTAATTATCTGTTCTTGTCTGTATTTCATATTGAACGGTGCTGTTACTTTGAAATGTGAATGACAATACAAGGGATTTTGTTCTGTTATTGTTTAGTCCATGCACTTTTTAGAAAATGGGGGGAGGATTTTAGACCATTGAGGGCCACCGTAGTCTCTTCTATTAATTGGAAACACTGCGTTATATATTTGTGTTGTGCGGTAAATGGTTTTATATTTGCTTCATCTAAACGTTCCCTTCTTTACTCCACAGATGTCATGGATGATGAGGACGATCGCCAGCTGCTGGATATTTTGGGGTAAAACGAGTTAAATCGGTTAAATCGGTACCTGCACACCTGTATCTACATCTCCGCTCTGCGTTTACACATAAAGATCCTATAAAATGCTTTGAATATTCATACCGTATCCCTCTCGAGAGCTCGGTTCCACCTCGTGACATCATCGGGTGGCCATTCAGGAAGCTGCTCCTCAGTGTTTTTTAAAGTCTGTACAACTTGACCAGCTCTCAAATTACCTTCATGTGGTCTCAGTTCTGATTTCAGTCTCAAATGTGAATGCTCTTGGACTGGTTAACGCAACAGAATCCGACTTTTTAAACATTTATTGCAAATCTAATCGCAAAAATATCACAATAATTCCTTTTTTTTCCCCAAAAAAATCGTACAAACTTAAATGATGTTGTCCAAAAATGAGTTTAAACCTGAAAAATATAAAACAGCTTGTAAATGCTGAGATGTACAAGTCGTTTTTAAATGTCCTTTGTTTTTCCTGACAGAGATGTAGATGCGTTAAATGATTATCTCCACGGCAGCAACAGTAAATCAGTGAGTATTATATTAAAAATCTCTATGCTCATTTTGTGATTAATTTAAAGTGCACTTGACAGGTTTTCATGTTTTTCTAATTCTGACTCGGTTTGTTGGGAAATATTTCTCATAGTTTTACAGCAGTTAAGTGGTAGTTTGTGGGGAAAAGGTTGTGAAGAAAAGTACAAAAATACAGGAAGTAGCACTGAGTTGTAAAACAGAATCTCTCTACCTTTGTCATCAACAGTTTACGCCTTGTTTTGACAAAATAAAGGCGTTTTCAATTTTTTCTATAAATCTAATCCTAGTTATTGTGTAATTTAGACATGTTTTGGCCCTTGTTTACATTATGGTTGCTAGGTAACAGTTACACGTGTCACACCTGCTGCTCCAACCAGGAAGTAAAATTTTAAAAAACTTCACCAGAATTAAAAAAGTAGACAAAATCAGGTATATATTTTAGTGCAATCTTACTTTTAAATATGTTTTCTGTGTTTTAGTGAAAAAGTACTCTTAACATGTCAGCTGCACTTTTAAGTTTTCACTCAAACGTCCCTTGTGGAGGTCGTTGTAACGTGTTTGTGGTGCGTTTCAGATCGGAGAGGAGGATGTGACCAACGCGGCATACGGCTCGGACAGTTCCTTCTTTTCTACAGACACAGTTAGTTTTACTTCTCTGTTCTTCATTTATATATTTATCTTTTTGATTACATCCTCATTTTTATTATGAGAAATTTTCATGTATTAGAAGCCGTGTGAAATTCTCTGCTGTGAGAATAAGGAAAGAGTCTTGGTTACGGTAATTTGGGTCATCGACAGCATTTGTTTTTTTTGTTTAAATAATTTTTAAAAATCATATATTTTTTTATAAATACAATTATTATTATTATTATTATTATTATTATTATTATTATTAAATATAGGAATACAATTAAAGTGAATAAATAATAAAAGTTAGGACGCTGCTGTTTTACTCAAAAAATTTAGTGCAAATTAACAGCAAACATGAGTATTAAGATGATTTTTTAAAAGTAGAGTTAAGGTTTAAAAGCCAACAACAACAACGTATATTTAGAGTCGGACCTTACAAGAAAAAGGGTTTTGGGTGGGGGGCTCGATACCTGCTTGTTTCTATGGAGATGTTATTGCTTTGACTACAATGTTTCACCGTATGGCATTAAATTCATGTACCTCTTTGACAGAGAAGACGTTGAACTTTGTGCCAGTGTTTGTTTCATGCGGATAGGCCCAGTATTTACAGAGATATTAAACATAAACCAGGTGAACACATCTGCATCTGACAGTTACAGCAATGTGTCACCATGGTAACTGCTGAACATTCTGCCATAGACACAAGCTACACACAGAACACCCCCAACATGATGTCACTGCAAAGTATCAAACTATAGAGACCCCTTTTTAAATGGTTATTATGACTTTACTACATAATCTCTTTCTTCTTCTCTCCGCAGCCCGTCTCAAACCCAGGTCTTAAAGATGTCTCGGACTTTAGCGTGGACTCCTCTCTCCAGCCTCTGTCCGGGAGTCTGTCGTTTATCGAGGACGAGCTGGGATCCCCTCAGTCTCCTACAGGGGGCGACGACCAGCCCTTCGACATCCTGCAGAAGTCTCTCCTGGAGGCCGACATCACGGAGCAAACCCTGGCCCAGGAAGCTCTCCTCGAATCCCAACCTGCTCCGAGTTTAGTCCAGCCCCCGGTCACTTTCCCCTCCATCGTTCCCGGGAATATCGGCGGCACTGTTGGCGTAGTGACCCCCGCGGGACAGTTTATCCAAGGCGTCTCGCAGTTACCGAATGGCGCGGCTCCACACATACAAGTTTTGGGATCGTTCGGAACGACTGGTGGAGTTATGACTTTGAGCAATCTCGAACGAACTCCTCAAATTGTGCTCAGACCGCCTTTAGCGACCTCCACAACTGGACAGCAAGTTTTAGCTCCAACGCAAGCTCAAGTCGGTGGGTTTAAAAACATCCCGCTGCAGAATATCATCATCCAGAGAGGACCAGGCGGGACCCAGGCGCTGGTGAGGCCGATCCAGCCCAAGCCTCTCCAAACTGGGGCGCAGACGGTGTACAGCGTGGGTCTGCAGCCGGCTACCTCCACAGCTAACGTCGCTAATGGATCTATTGTAGTGCAGTCAAATCTGGACCAGGCTAACGCCGCTACGCCCGGGCAGTTCATCCTCCCCGGGTCGTTAGCGCTAACCCAAGCTACAACGATACAGAATGGACCCACAGATGCTAACGCTAACACGCTAATAGCGAACCAGAACGCTGTGCAGATCGTTGCCGGGCAGAGTTTCACGGCGACGGCGGGAGGGCAGCTCATCTTGAATCAGGTGGGCGGAGTTTCCAGTGCCACGCCCGCCTCCGTACAGACCGCGTCCGCACCGGGGCGGATCACGCTGGTCGCCGGGCAGAACCAATTGTCCGGGAGCCCGGTGCAGCGCCTCCTGGTGACGCAAACGCCAAACTGCACATCACTGTCGCCTTTGCCTTCAGCCGTGACACAAGAGCAGGTGAGAAATGCGTCAGATGCCCTGTCACACGTCTCTAGTTAATCCGCAGATGTAGAGATGAATAGTTTTGTTCACATTGTCCTTTTATTTCCAGAGCTCTGTGTCTCCGGTCTTGAAACTCACTCCCATTCACAGTAATAAATTTGTTTTATAATTTATTTAAATATAACTTCAATATTGGTTCTATAACGTGCGATTTTCTTTTTTCAGCCACAAAAAGCATCACTGTAGATTCAACGCTAAACTCTCAGGTATCTCCCATTTTTCTGTTTTCTGTTTTTAAATTTTTTTTTAGTCTTTTTAATGGAGTCAGTACAAGCGTGTGGTTTGGAGCAGACGCAATTTTTTAGTATTTTTTGGCTTTTTTTAACAAGAAAGAATAGAATATCAAAAACTCAAAATGTATGAATATGAGAAACGACATATTTTCACCCTTCGCTACAGTGCCATTGTTCTGTTTCAAGCAGCTGCACAATTAATCGTTACTGAATCAAAATTACAGTTTGAAAAGGTGAAATTTGAAAATCGTACATTTTTGGAGAACCATAATTTCCTCCCAACAAAATCTCCTGCCTTTTCTGCATAAAAAAAACATCTAACCCTGTAGTTTAGATCTGTACAAACATGTTCTGAAATGTGATTCTTGTATTAGTTTGTCTTATCATTTTTTCTGAGCATGTTTAAAATGTGAACTTTGACCTGAATCGTATTGTTAAAACAAATCGCAAATCAAATCACAATCGCTATGTTTGTCAGAAAAATCGTCCAATTATTACTGACTGCCAGAGCACAGTCTTGCACGCGTACAGGAGTGATCATTCAGCGCTCGGAATACTGCCTCTAGTGGTCACCAGCGATTCATAGAACTCTAGTTACAAACATAACTTTCATTTTACATGTCACACACTTAAATGTTTTAGTTTTATTTGTAACTAATGACCCTTTCTGCGTGTCGTCAGGTTGGACTCCAGCGGCCGACGCCTCTCACTCGAGGAGGAATGTACGTTTTATTTCTCTTTTCTCTTTGTACTCTGAAACACCTGTCTCTAATCAGGGCAGTCCTGTGTGATGTCACCTACTACTGGAAATCGCAGAGGCCACTGGAGCCAGCACAAACTTTTAGAGTGTGACCTTTTTGGACCAGAAAGTTGCTAATTTACCTACTACAGTTGCCAAACAATGACTAGGAACAATAGATAATGCCATTCAAACGTCATAGAAACGGTTTAGTCGAGTTTAGTTCCGCTTTAAAAAACTCTAAAATCCAAACAATCTGCGTCCATCTTGTGTCTCAGGGTCCTGCAGCAGGTGAGGCAGGATCACCTGGGCGTCCTGAGTCCGGACAAAACCCGGTTCAGTTCTTTTGAGGACGTCCTGAACAGGCTGCTGCCATACAACGTGTTCCAGGGGGCGCCACCGAGCTCAGACGAGTTCTCACAAGGTAAAGCTCATTTAAGAACCATTGAGTGTTTGTTTTGTTTTTTTTGCACTATAGACTTCAGTCATAGCAGTTGTCCACAGTCTTGGTGCGCCTCTTCTTGAGACTGAGAGGAAATCGGTTACACACACACAGTTGGATTCTATAAATACACCGTACGTCACCAGTGCTGCTGTGTGTCGGTTGATACTTTGCAGGGACATCACACTGGGGATGTACTGCATGCATGCGTACGGTGGAATGTTCAGCAGTTACCATGATGCAGCAATGCACACAAATTCCAAAAAAGAGATAAAAGATAATCTGAAAACGACAACAAAAAATACAAAACGAGAAAGGCGCGTGACTGAAAAAGTGTCGGCTAATGCTAGCTAGCTTGTGACTGTAATTTCACCGCTCTGCTGCTGTTACATTATCATTTTGACTCTAGAATGTCAGGACTAGCTTCATGCAAAACACAGAAGTAACTGATATTTGAGACACTTGCACACAGTGAACAGGTTTTTCCTCATTCAGGTGAAGACATTTCAGTTTGTGGTCTTGGTAACAGCGCCTTAAAACAACTGCGTTAAAACTGCACAACGCACAGCTCGTCTTTGTTTAATGTTTGCATAAGTTATATAGAACCTTTTATGACACCCAGAGCTCTTTACACTGCGTTATTCATTCACTAAACAGTATCTATGCAAATACGACCCAACACACTCACACCGCACTCATACTCGGCAAAGTGGGTGAAGTGTCTTGCCTAAGGACACAGCAGCAGTTTGACATTCCCTGTGGTCTCCCAAACCCGAGATCAGGCTTTGACGAGGACGTGTGAATATAAAGTTAAAGTACTCTCTGGTTTGTTTCAGTGGACGAGGAGTTTGGGCTCGTTGCAGCTCAGGTGTTGAATAAAACTGAAGCCATGGTGGACAAGTACAGGAAGCTGCTGATGGTGGAGGCCGAGGTGAGGACTGGGCTTCAACTTGGACGTAAATCACGCGTTCGTTCTACGTCCATTCACGTTTTTTGTTGTTTTTTTTTTGTTTCTGCTCCAGAGGTCGAGCCCTTCGTCTGAAATCGTGATGATCGACCGGACGTTTAACCAGGAGGAACGCGGCGGCCTCACGCAGGACAAACGCAACGTGCTGCTGGACCCAGGTCTGAGGGGGAATACGGGAGGGTGGGAGGGCATCTGACACACACGGGGAGGGCATCTGACACACACAGGGAGGGAGGGCATCTGACGCACATTGTAACCCGCACTTCTCTCTTCCTCAGACGGTTTCCTGGAGGACTTCTGCTGCGGCGTTCGATCCAGCCTGTTCTCCACTCCCCCGCCTCCTCCCGCCGCCCCCGAGCCCACACACGAGCACTCTTTTTCGGACTCGCTCTCCCCGGACTCCCCCTCCTCTCTCAGGACAGACCCACTGCAGCCTCCCTACTCCGACCCGGGCGGCGGAGGAGGAGGCGGAGGTGGAGGAGGAGGAGGCGGCGGCGGCGAAGAAGAAGTTGGAGGAGGTCACAGCCACAAACGCCACAAAAACGATTTAAAACTCAAATTTCACGCGTCGTCTTTCTCCCCTGGACATTTCGTTTCTTCAAATCCGAGTTTTTCTTCCCCGACGCAGAACGAATCGGACTCGGCTCTGGAGGCGGCCGTCAACAGCATCTTAGAATGTTAAAGACGCACTCACTACACGACCTTTTACGTTTCTTAGCCCACGTTTCTGTTTATACACTGCGTAACTTTTCTGGAGGCGGGTCTGACGCCGGCTCGACCCCGCGGAGATGCTATTGCTTCGCCTGAAATGTTCCACAGTATGGCATTAAACGCACCTGAGCTTGAGTAAACCTTAAAGTGCCCGCATTGCACTATTTTACATTATGATCTAAGTTATAATGTTGTTTTCTCATCTTTTTGTTTCGTTCACACACGTTTTAACACAAAAACACTTCATCTCTCAAACAGAAAACACTCCTGTTCCACCTTGTGATGTCACGTGGTAAAACACTAATATGTAACTCGGTGGCGTCGCTGCCTGTCTACAAGTTTAATGCCACACCTTGGAACATTCCAGCCCAAATAATAACGTCTCCGCCTTTTAACAAACTGTATTTTCCGGAGTATAAGTCGCACCGGCCAAAAAAATGCATAATAATAAAGAAAAAAACAAACATATTTCACATCTGAGTATACAAAAGTGCGACTTATAGACTGGAAAATACGGTACATTTAATTACACTGTAAAAGCTGCCATGGTTTATATATTTAAAGGTCTTATATTTCACAAAATGGACTCTTGTAGCTTTAAGTCGTGTTATAATGTTGTTACGTCCTCACAAACAGACCTGGAGTTGCGTTTTGTTTCATCCACACGTTTGAGTCACACTTTATTATTCGTCTGTCTACATCTACAAAGCCCAAAATGCACCGTTCCACCTTGTGATGTCATCAAGTGGTAGTTTTCAAATTAGCATCTGCCTTTTTGACCTTTTAGTTTAGTAGAGATCGGCAATTCCAGGGTGTAAATGATCCAAATGATTCTAGTGAAGGTGTGTGGAGTTTAAAAACGCAGCGGAGCACTTCCTGTATCACCACATGATGACATCACAAGGTGGAACGAAGTGTTTTCTGTTTGAGGGAAGAACCTAAATCTGCAGGTTTGTCTGTGTGAATAAAACAAAACACAAACCCAGGTCTGTTTGTGACGAGGAAACGACATTAAAACAGAACAGAAAACAGTAAAATGGGCATTTTAAAGTGCACGAGGTAACTTTTCTGCTTGTTGCCATGGAGATTTATTTTTTTTTTTAGCTTTGCCTGGAATGTTCCGCTGTTCGGCATTATATTTATCCATCTGTGTTTATGGATTAAAAAAAAAAGCCTTCTAAACATTAATTCTTGCTGTGAGTGGACTCGCCTCTCCACAGATCTGATCACGTAACTCTGCCTAGTTCACGTCTGTTAAGTTTAAATCCACACGTGTCAAAGCAAAAGCAAATAACACCTCCATGGAAACATCCAGGCAACATAAAGAAAATCAGGAAAGTTACGTAGTGGAGCTTTAAGTACAATATTTCTTTTTTGTTTTTTTTTGTTTTGCCGACTGTCCAATTTTGAAAATATTTGATTGACGAAAGGCTCCAGGTCTCTCCAATCTGCCATTTTTCTATGTAGCATTTAATTTAGTATTTTTATTTTATTTTTTTATTATTTTGTTTGTTTGTTTTTTTCATTTTTTTTTTTTACCAAAGTGCCACGTCAACTCTGGCACTTAACCTGAGAAAAGATGGGACCGTGTGCAATGAAGGCGGACATTTTGTTTTTTGGGGGGAATAAACTACAAGTACGGAGGCCTCGAGCTGCCAAAATAAATGACACTTTGGAATTGACAATAAATTAAGGAAAAATAGATGGTTTCAAAATGTAAAACGTGTAAAATTGCAGTTTGAGTCCTCAGTATTTTTGGTTTGTTCAGTAGTTGTTTTTTTTTAAATTTTGTGCCAGTTTATTTCAGCCCGACTTTGTTCAAATGTTAGAGAAGGGAAATGGTGCCTATAAAGACGAGGTTAAGTCACACCCGCGTTTGCAATTTACGTTTATTTATTATCCGTATTATGTAAAAATTGACTTTTAGGAGCTTTCTGCCATGTTCTAACGCTGTTCCCTCGTCAAAAACACGTCTGAAGAGGTTGCAGATGTCATCCACGCTTGTTTGAGTAATCTAGTGATCTGTACGAGTCCCCGCCCACAAGTCTACATCACCCATTCTCCCACACGACAATCCTCTATAAATATAAATGAAAACTGTGCACTACGACGTCACAAACCTGGTGTGATGTGCAGTAGTGTCGTTAGCGGGATGCAGCCGATTGCGTTGCGCTCGTGCTCTGAAGGGGGAGCGACTTAGCGCGGAGCAAATGGCAAATATAGCATTTTCAAAACAATAAAAGCTAACAAAGTGATCTAAATATGTTATGTGTAGCAGATAATACCCCACAGAAGTAAAATACCTCCTCTTTAATTATATTTTCTTCAGTATTTTCCCCCGGAGCTCAAGACGGTCGGTTCCACATTGTGACATCATCGGGTGGCTCTCCTCTTTTTGTTCCATTTCACATTTGCACATATTCAAACGAGCTTCACTAGAGCCACACAACTCGAGCAGCTATCGTTTTTAGCCCACTTTAAACCGCTTCACTCCTCAGCGCACCGACAGCTGGGGTCCTTGCGCCCCCTGCTGGCAAATTCACGTACACAACATCATGTATTAAAAGTGTATGAGGTTTTATATATACATACCGCAAACTTTATATGCTCGTCGTACCTTGTCATCAGCTCGGCTCCGTGGAGATGCCGTTGCTTTGCCCTTGAATGTTCCGCAGTGTGGCATTAAACTTGTCCGTCTCGCATTTATTCAATTACAAGTGTTTTTATCGCACGAAAATACATAAAAAACATGAGCGGGTTTGCCTCTGGCCCGTAGCTTGACTTGGTTGCGTCACCCGCTCGTCTCCATGGATATATAAAGGTTTAATGCCATACTGTGGAACATTAAACTTCTGTTCTTTTAACTCTTTAATATAGAACTGTGGAACAATAATCCACTTTTTTTTTTTTTGCTACTAAACTGTATATTTGGTGTTTTAATAGCACTGACTACTGTTTCCTAGGCATTTTTTGGGGGCAATTTTAGCCGAAAATCTGTAAATTTGCAGCTTTTTGGCCCAAAAAAACCGTCTAATTTCACGTTATCAAGTACTACGTGACATCACTCAGCTCTGCCCTGATCACAGTCCGGTGTTTCTGATCACAAACGCCAGGCTGCAGGGGCGGAGTTTGAAAGTGTGGATGCCTGTTCGACCAATCACGCTGTTCCTTTCTCCAGACCCCGCCCCCCCGCTCTCTCCTTTAGTCCTCCAGACTCCGCCCACTTTAGCAGCTCTTTTTGAAACGTGGTTGTGGGCGGAGTTTAGTGTTTAGTCCCTTTTTTGTTATTTACGTTGAAACAAACCAGGTGTGACTTAACCTCTGTATCAGTTATATTGTTTACATTAAAAAAACCTGATTTGTTTTTTTAGTTTATTTTCACAGTTTTGCTCTTTACTTTCTGTTTTTGTCTCCGTAAAAAACGTGTAAAACTTGCACTAAAACGTGACGCTGCCTTCAGAAAATATGAAACCTTTAGACGAACCTTCAGACAGTTTTACATTTCAGCTCCTGTTTGGCACCGCCGCTCCGTAGACTCTCACCTTCATTTCTTCTTTTATCCCTAAATGTTACGGGAACCCACTGAGGACACACTTCTATTAATCATTTTTGGAGATTTCTGAAATAATCTTTAAAAATGTGAAGGTTTTTAGTTTTGGGAAAAGTTTTAAAAAGGCGTCACAAGCTTTTCTTTTTTTTTTTTTTTTTTTTTTTCCAATCTGTTTATTCACAATTTGACACACACACACACACAAAAATACAAATCTCGTCTTTTTTTTCTGTTTTGCGAAGCTTCCATTTCCAATCTGTGGGTTTCAGAATGATGAAAAATTAAGACCGTTGCCGTAGCGATTGATAATTCAAAACAAAACACTATATATTTTGTCAACCGTCCTCAAAATGGCGCCTGTGTGACACGACGCTCAAACCCACACACACATATAATGACCAAATATTGTCTAAAGTTTATTATTTTTGTTTTAGTTCATAAATAATTGGTCTATGGTGGATTGTTCAGCCGTTACCATGGTTACACAATTCACACATTCGCAAACACAGCAACAAGCGTCATAATGAGCACTTATCTCATATTAGAACATTTAAAGGTGCGCTGCGTAACTTTTCCAGCCCTCCTGCTTGTCTCCATGGTGATGTTCTTGCTTTACCTGGAAAGTTCCAAACTATGGCTTTTTTTTAACTTCTTGGATTTATTGTCCAGAAATACCTTGAAAACGAAAAGATCTGACCCGTAACGTGGCTTTACTCGCTTGTTTCCATGGAGATTGACTGATGTGCAATGCTATACTGTGCGACATTCCGGACCACGTAGTAACATCTCCATGGAAACGAGCACAAAAGCAGATCCTCTAGCAGAAAAGTTCCGTACTGCACCTTTCATGTTTCATATTGGACACATTTATGAGTCAAAGTGACGCCTTTTTAAACCCGTCCGGTCGTTTTGTCCTTTAAATTTG